>NW_026287529.1:0-32500 GCF_023373465.1 Oncorhynchus keta | reverse complement strand
CTGAGTATGGCTTTGGCCCCTGTTTCTTTTGTTCTTTTATGGCGTGAAACAACAAGCCAGTGGCATTGGAGAGCCCTGCCTCTCTAAGATCATTTAACAGCCATACCTTTGAACTAGCAGAAGGCCCAGAGGGACTGTGTGGATCTGTTGTGTGGACCTGCTGCCTGATGTCTGTGTGTGTGTGTGTGTGTGTGTGTGTGGTTGTGAGGCCTCTCACGCAGGGGATTGTGAGGCTGTACTGCTACAGCATGGGTGACAGTCCTGCATCCAATCATCTCCAGTACCCTGCGAGTTCGCCATGAACATAACAGAGGGATGAAGAGATCCCAGAAAAAACATTCAAGGAAAAAGGCTATAAGACCTAGCAGGACCACCATAAGAGGGAACAGGACCACTATAAGAGGGAACAGGACAAATATAAGAGGTAGTAGGACCACTATAAGAGGTAACAGGACCCCTATACGAGGTAGTAGGACCCCTATAAGAGGGAACAGGACCACTATAAGAGATAACAGGGCCACTATAAACAGGACCACCATAAGAGGGTAACAGGACCACTATAAGAGGTAACAGGACCACTATAAGAGAACAGGACCACTAAAGAGATAGGACCACTATAAGAGGTAACAGGACCACCATAAGAGGGAACAGGACCACTATAAGAGGTAACAGGACCACTATAAGAGATAACAGGACCACTATAAGAGGTAACAGGACCACCATAAGAGGGAACAGGACCACTATAAGAGGTAACAGGACCACCATAAGAGATAACAGGGCCACTATAAGAGATAACAGGACCACCATAAGAGGGAACAGGACCACTATAAGAGGGAACAGGACCACAGTAAGAGGGAACAGGACCACCATAAGAGGGAACAGGACCACTGTAAGAGGTAACAGGATCCCTATAAGAGGTAACAGGACCATTATAAGAGATAACAAGATCCCTATAACAGGTAACAAGATCCCTATAAGAGGTAGCAGGACCACCATAACAGATAACAGGGCCACTATAAGAGATAACAGGATCCCTATAAGAGGTAACAGGACCACTATAAGAGGTAACAGAACCACCATAAGAGGTAACAGGATCCCTATAAGAGGTAACAGGATCACTATATGAGGTAACATACCCACTATAAGAGGTACCAGGACCATTATAAGAGGTAACAGGATCACTATAAGAGGTAACAGGACCACTATAAGAGGTAACAGGACCACTATAAGAGGTAACAGGACCACTATAAGAGGTAACAGGACCACTATAAGAGGTAACAGGACCACCATAAGAGGTAACAGGATCCCTATAAGAGGTAACAGGATCACTATATGAGGTAACATACCCACTATAAGAGGTACCAGGACCATTATAAGAGGTGACATACCCACAATAAGAGATAACAGGATCCCTATAAGAGGTAACATGATCACTATAAGAGGTAACAGGACCACTATAAGAGGTAACAGGACCACTATAAGAGGTAACAGGACCACTATAAGAGGTAACAGGACCCCTATAAGAGGTAGTAGGACCACTATAAGAGGTAACAGGACCCCTATAAGAGGTAGCAGGACCACTATAAGAGGTAGTAGGACCACTATAAGAGGGAACAGGACCACTATAAGAGGTAACAGGACCATTATAAGAGGTAGTAGGACCCCTATAAGAGGTAGCAGGTCCACTATAAGAGGTAGTAGGACCACTATAAGAGGTAGTAGGACCACTATAAGAGGGAACAGGACCACTATAAGAGGTAGTAGGACCACTATAAGAGGGAACAGGACCACTATAAGAGGTAGTCGGACCACTATAAGAGGTAGTAGGACCCCAATAAGAGGTAGCAGGAACATTATAAGAGGTAGCAGGACCACTATAAGAGGTAGCAGGACCACTATAAGAGATAACAGGATCCCTATAACAGGTAACAAAATCCCTATAACAGGTAGCAGGACCACCATAAGAGATAACAAGACCACCATAAGAGATAACAGGACCACTATAATAGGTAACAGGACCACCATAAGAGGTAACAAGACCACCATAAGAGGGAACAGGACCACCATAAGAGGTAACAGGACCACCATAAGAGGGAACAGGACCACCATAAGAGGTACAAGACCACCATAAGAGGTAACAGGATCCCTATAAGAGGTAACAGGACCATTATAAGAGGTGACATACCCACTATAAGAGGTAACATGACCATTATAATAGGTAGTAGGACTACTATACAAGGTAACAGGACCACCATAATAGGTAACAGGACCATTATAAAAGGTAACAGGATCACTATAAGAGGTAGTAGGACCACTATAAGAGGTAACAGGACCACTATAAGAGGTAGTAGGACCACTATAAGAGGTAACAGGACCACTATAAGAGGTAGTAGGACCACTATAAGAGGTAGTAGGACCCTTATAAGAGGTAGCAGGACCACTGTAAGAGGTAGTAGGACCACTATAAGAGGTAGTAGGACCCCTATAAGAGGTAACAGGACCATTCTAAAAGGTAACATGATCACTATAAGAGGTAGCAGGACCCTATAAGAGGTAGTAGGACCCCTATAAGAGGTAACAGGACCATTCTAAGAGGTAACAGGACCACTATAAGAGGTAACAGGACCACTATAAGAGGTAACAGAACCACTATAAGAGGTAACAGGACCACTATAAGAGGTAACAGGACCACTATAAGAGGTAACAGGACCACTATAAGAGGTAACAGGACCACTATAAGAGGTAACAGGACCACTATAAGAGGTAACAGGACCACCATAAGAGGTAACAGGATCCCTATAAGAGGTAACAGGATCACTATATGAGGTAACATACCCACTATAAGAGGTACCAGGACCATTATAAGAGGTGACATACCCACAATAAGAGATAACAGGATCCCTATAAGAGGTAACAGGATCACTATAAGAGGTAACAGGACCACTATAAGAGGTAACAGGACCACTATAAGAGGTAACAGGATCACTATAAGAGGTAACAGGACCCCTATAAGAGGTAGCAGGACCACTATAAGAGGTAGTAGGACCACTATAAGAGGTAACAGGACCACTATAAGAGGTAGTAGGACCACTATAAGAGGTAACAGGACCACTATAAGAGGTAACAGGACCACTATAAGAGGTAGTAGGACCCCTATAAGAGGTAACAGGACCACTATAAGAGGTAGTAGGACCACTATAAGAGGTAGTAGGACCACTATAAGAGGGAACAGGACCACTATAAGAGGTAGTAGGACCACTATAAGAGGGAACAGGACCACTATAAGAGGTAACAGGACCACTATAAGAGGTAACAGGACCCCTATAAGAGGTAACAGGACCACTATAAGAGGTAACAGGACCACTATAAGAGGTAACAGGACCACTATAAGAGATAACAGGATCCCTATAACAGGTAACAAAATCCCTATAACAGGTAGCAGGACCACCATAAGAGATAACAAGACCACCATAAGAGATAACAGGACCACTATAATAGGTAACAGGACCACCATAAGAGGTAACAAGACCACCATAAGAGGGAACAGGACCACCATAAGAGGTAACAGGACCACCATAAGAGGGAACAGGACCACCATAAGAGGTACAAGACCACCATAAGAGGTAACAGGATCCCTATAAGAGGTAACAGGACCATTATAAGAGGTGACATACCCACTATAAGAGGTAACATGACCATTATAATAGGTAGTAGGACTACTATACAAGGTAACAGGACCACCATAATAGGTAACAGGACCACTATAAGAGGTAACAGGACCCCTATACGAGGTAGTAGGACCCCTATAAGAGGGAACAGGACCACTATAAGAGGCAGTAGGACCACTATAAGAGGTAACAGGACCACTATAAGAGGTAGTAGGACCCCTATAAGAGGTAATAGGATCCCTATAAGAGGTAGTAGGACCACTATAAGAGGGAACAGGACCACTATAAGAGGTAACAGGATCCCTATAAGAGGTAGTAGGACCACTATAAGAGGTAGCAGGACCCCTATAAGAGGTAGTAGGACCACTATAAGAGGTAACAGGACCATTATAATAGGTAACAGGACCACTATAAGAGGTAGTAGGACCACTATAAGAGGTAGCAGGACCACTATAAGAGGTAGTAGGACCACTATAAGAGGTAACAGGACCACTATAAGAGGTAACAGGACCACTATAAGAGGTAGTAGGACCAATATAAGAGGTAGCAGGACCACTATAAGAGGTAACAGGACCACTTGTGCCCATTATGTTGTTTGTCACTACTGTAGCCTCGAGGTTCGGGGTCAAATGCAGCCCAATGTGAGGCCAATACTTTTTCAATGGAGAGCATGCTGCATCCATTAAGTATGTTGTTTTTCAATTTACTCTCCAAAATGTACGACAGAGCCCGATATACCTCAAGCCTTGTCTCAAAAGCTCGTCCCTGGAAAAACAGGATGCGTCTGAAATCCTTCACCGTTAACCCGGCGGGCCTTTTTAAAGACCTATTATTCTTCCTGTTTCACAAAGACTGACTCGAGATCCACAGACGTTATTTATAACTGGTGCAGTCGTACTGTAAACACCAACCCCTCTGTGTGTTCTCCCTCCAAGCTTTACACAAGGAGCCGGCAGTTCACTCCCCACGGCACGAATACCAATAAAAACTGACGGAGTGAGAGTGAGAGTGAGAGAGAGAGAGAGAGAGAGAGAGAGAGAGACATAGACATACAGGTAGAGAGACAGACAAAGAGAGAGACAGAGAGAGAGAGAGAGAGAGAGAGAGAGAGAGAGACAGAGAGACAGACAGAGAGAGAGACAGACACAGAGAGAGACAGACACAGAGAGAGACAGACACAGAGAGAGACAGAGGGAGAGAGACACAGAGAGAGACAGATAGAAAGAGACAGAGAGAGAGAAAGACAGACAGAGAGAGAGAGACCAGAGGAATAAGAGGCAGGAATGTAGTAGTTACCCCTTTATCAACAGGGGTTAGTGTGTCCATGCTCGCCCATCACCATATCTCTCCATTTGTCAACATTTGTTGAGAAACAGGTTGTGGTGGGTCTCTTGCCTGGGTGGGAACATTGGTGTAGCTATCCCTGTTATCCCAGAGGTCCTGTGTAACTATCCCTGTTATCCCAGAGGTCCTGTGTAGCTATCCCTGTTATCCCAGAGGTCCTGTGTAGCTATCCCTGTTATCCCAGAGGTCCTGTGTAGCTATCCCTGTTATCCCAGAGGTCCTGTGTAGCTATCCCTGTTATCCCAGAGGTCCTGTGTAGCTATCCCTGTTATCCCAGAGGTCCTGTAGTATCCCTGTTATCCCAGAGGTCTATCCCTGTTATCCCAGAGGTCCTGTGTAACTATCCCTGTTATCCCAGAGGTCCTGTGTAGCTATCCCTGTTATCCCAGAGGTCCTGTGTAGCTATCCCTGTTATCCCAGAGGTCCTGTGTAGCTATCCCTGTTATCCCAGAGGTCCTGTGTAGCTATCCCTGTTATCCCAGAGGTCCTGTGTAGCTATCCCTGTTATCCCAGAGGTCCTGTGTAGCTATCCCTGTTATCCCAGAGGTCCTGTGTAGCTATCCCTGTTATCCCAGAGGTCCTGTGTAGCTATCCCTGTTATCCCAGAGGTCCTGTGTAGCTATCCTTGTTATCCCAGGGGATATGTGGTAAAAAGGGAAGCAGGGCCCTGTGCTGCATGCCTGGGGTCAACACACCGCCACTTCCCCGGGGCTTCTCCCTCTCTTCCAGATAAGGAGCCCAGGCAGCCAGACCAGACCACCCATGGCTAGGACACAACCCCCGGCTCGGCCTCCCTCCCCACCTCCCTCTGTCTCTGACGGGAAGAGCTGGCAGGGACCCCAAGCTCTGCAGACCAGACTAGGGCGGCTGCCTCGGCAGCATCTGAGCCAGTGGGGAGAGGAGCTGTGTTTACATTCCCCACACTAACTCCAGAGCCAGTGAGACCTAACACGGATCCCTGAGCTCACCACTTTCCTCCTCTCCCTGCTGGCCCCCCCTGCAGGGGTTTATCAGCACCTGGGCGTAGTGAGAGGTGGAGGAGATGCGCCGTTGCAGCAAACAAGGCCATGTGCAATCGCACTCTCTGGTTCATCTCTTCTTGCTGACGTTTTGGCAGGTCAGATCAGAGACAAACAACAGGATGTGTGGAAGAAGATCCACAGGACGTTTGCGCCAGGCAGGGTGTATCTTACCAGTTGTCTGCGCTTCCAGCAAACAAAAACTGATACACATATTCAGAACAACATCCCCTCGCTAAGGTTACACGGCTATGTATGGTTGCCATAGCAGCCAAGGGAACAGAGCATGGCAACAGAGCCTGTGTTTCATGACCTGACCTGAGGTATCTTGTGTGTTTCTAAGACACAAACTGGGTGCAGTGGTCATGGGGAGAATTGTTCTACAGTAAATCTATTATAATGGTTGTAGTAAGTGCATGTGCAGTGTTTCCATTGGGAAGGAGTGAGAGTAGAGACAGTTGGCCTGTGTCCCATCTAATCTCTGATTGCAGCCTGGCAAAAACTTTACCTTGGTACCTTGAAGCATGAAAGGGCCCATGTTTGAATTCCTTATGACTGCATCTTTCCTTTCTCCCTTCCTTGATGTAATAACTGATTAGACATGCGTAGGCAGGCGAACACCACATGGATTAAACCGGCCAGTCATTTCTAATCAGGGATGCACTTCAAACGGAGACAGGGATACAAACCATAACATGGTGGCCAACCAAAAATCTCGGCTTAGACACCATGAAAGATCTCGGCTCAGACACCAGGACTAGAAACCATACCATGGCGGCCAACCAAAAAAGAACCATGATAAATCTCAGCTCAGACACCAGGGATACAAACCATAACATGGTGGCCAACCAAAAAAGAACCATGAAAAATCTCGGCTCAGACACCAGGACTAGAAACCATACCATGGCGGCCAACCAAAAAAGAACCAAGATAAATCTCGGCTCAGACATCAGCAGCAGGGCATCCATTTCGAGTCTCAGCTGGAAAGTCTAACACATCAGCACCCCACGATTCTATTGATTCCCTTCAGGAGAATATGTATGTCAATTTCCCATTGCTCTTTCCTGCTTGTAACTGGGATGACCCAGGGAGGATGTGACATCCGCGGTATCACGGAATCAGATGCAGTGACACAGGAAAGGTGTGAAATGAGCAGATGTTGCTGTTATTCATACTCGCAGGACAAACTGGGATCTACGTCTAACCTGTCAATCATTCTTCATATGCTGTAACCCAAAGAGGGTTTATTTTGTTTGACGTTAATGGCATCGGATTGAATAAAATGCCAACAACAACAAACAACTCTTAGTGGGACGTTGAGAAATCAATGGTTGTAAAAGCTGCGAAAAATGAATAACACTGCTCTCGCTCAAGGGCTGCTCACACTCTGTCTGCGTTCCAACTGGCCCCCTTTTCCCTATATAGTGCACTACTTTTAACCAGAACTCTATTGGCCCTAATCAAAAGTAGGGCACTATGTAAGAAATAGGGTTCCATTTGGGACAACACCTCCCTCACCACTGTAGCTGGGTATCTGCCAAGGCTCCGAGCCACAGATCCCATCAGCAGAGCCGTGGCACTTCATTACAACCCCATTCACCTCCAGTACCTCTTCATTCTACAGTGACTGACAAGGTATGTCAGTGAGTACTACAGTGTGTATATGTGTGTGTGTGTGACTGTGTGTGTGTGTCCTGGATCTCATCTCAATCACAGGGAGGAGGATCTCTTGACAGGTCAACCTTGGATGGATTAACTGAGATCCCAGGGAAGAATGCAGGTGTTATGCAAGACCACCGAAGGAAGGAGGCCTCCTAAGAATGCCAACACGTACAATCGTATAGATTGAACGCAGACATGTGCAAAAGCAGGCACACACAAATGTACAAATGCAGGCACACACAATGTACAAATGCACACACACACACACACACACACACACACACACACACACACACACACACACACACACACACACAATATTATTGATGTCCTAAAGCATTGATATTCTAAACACACCCTACAAACCACAGTTATTTGTCATTTTCAAACAGAAGCATTGGATATGTTTAGCTCATAATTAGTTTGAAACCGGTTAACATTAACCACTTGTCATGTGGAATCCTTCCTTTTATTCCCAATCATGATTAATGGTCCCCAACACATTACAGGCTCTGAAGCAGTGTGTGTTTGTGTCATGAGATTCCCTTCAAACTTTCTCTCAGTTAGGAATAACAACACAGTCTGGTAAACACTAAACAAGGAGAGCGGCCAGCCCAGTGCTTAACCAAGGACAAACAAGTCCACACAAGCATGCATTATGCAGCGAGGGTCTGCTTTGATCTGTTGGATCACCCTGAATCCTTCCTTTCAGCCACTCCACACAGGACAAGCTGTATCAGTCACTGTGGAGGAGTAATGACAACATGTACCCTATCTCTACTACTGTCAGTCACTGTGGAGGAGTAATGACAACATGTACCCTATCTCTACTACTGTCACACTGAGGAGGAGTAATGACAACATGTACCCTATCTCTACTACTGTCAGTCACTGTGGAGGAGTAATGACAACATGTACCCTATCTCTACTACTGTCACACTGAGGAGGAGTAATGACAACATGTACCCTATCTCTACTACTGTCAGTCACTGTGGAGGAGTAATGACAACATGTACCCTATCTCTACTACTGTCACACTGAGGAGGAGTAATGACAACATGTACCCTATCTCTACTACTGTCAGTCACTGTGGAGGAGTAATGACAACATGTACCCTATCTCTACTACTGTCAGTCACTGTGGAGGAGTAATGACAACATGTACCCTATCTCTACTACTGTCACACTGAGGAGTAATGACAACATGTACCCTATCTCTACTACTGTCAGTCACTGTGGAGGAGTAATGACAACATGTACCCTATCTCTACTACTGTCAGTCACTGTGGAGGAGTAATGACAACATGTACCCTATCTCTACTACTGTCACACTGAGGAGTAATGACAACATGTACCCTATATCTACTACTGTCACACTGAGGAGTAATGAAAACATGTACCCTATATCTACTACTGTCACACTGAGGAGTAATGACAACATGTACCCTATCTCTACTACTGTCACACTGAGGAGTAATGACAACATGTACCCTATCTCTACTACTGTCAGTCACTGTGGAGGAGTAATGACAACATGTACCCTATCTCTACTACTGTCACACTGAGGAGTAATGACAACATGTACCCTATCTCTACTACTGTCACACTGTGGAGGAGTAATGACAACATGTACCCTATCTCTACTACTGTCACACTGAGGAGTAATGACAACATGTACCCTATCTCTACTACTGTCACACTGAGGAGTAATGACAACATGTACCCTATCTCTACTACTGTCAGTCACTGTGAGGAGTAATGACAACATGTACCCTATCTCTACTACTGTCACACTGTGAGGAGGAATGACAACATGTACCCTATCTCTACTACTGTCACACTGAGGAGTAATGAAAACATGTACCCTATATCTACTACTGTCACACTGAGGAGTAATGACAACATGTACCCTATATCTACTACTGTCACACTGAGGAGTAATGAAAACATGTACCCTATATCTACTACTGTCACACTGAGGAGTAATGACAACATGTACCCTATCTCTACTACTGTCACACTGAGGAGTAATGACAACATGCACCCTATCTCTACTACTGTCACACTGAGGAGTAATGACAACATGTACCCTATATCTACTACTGTCACACTGAGGAGTAATGACAACATGTACCCTATCTCTACTACTGTCACGCTGAGGAGTAATGACAACATGTACCCTATCTCTACTACTGTCAGTCACTGTGAGGAGTAATGACAACATGTACCCTATCTCTACTACTGTCAGTCACTGTGAGGAGTAATGACAGCATGTACCCTATCTCTACTACTGTCAGTCACTGTGAGGAGTAATGACAGCATGTACCCTATCTCTACTACTGTCAGTCACTGTGAGGAGTAATGACAGCATGCACCCTATCTCTACTACTGTCAGTCACTGTGAGGAGTAATGCAACATGTACCCTATCTCTACTACTGTCAGTCACTGTGAGGAGTAATGACAGCATGTACCCTATCTCTACTACTGTCAGTCACTGTGAGGAGTAATGACAACATGTACCCTATCTCTACTACTGTCAGACACTGTGAGGAATAATGACAGCATGTACCCTATCTCTACTACTGTCAGTCACTGTGAGGAGTAATGCAACATGTGCCCTATCTCTACTACTGTCAGTCACTGTGAGGAGTAATGACAGCATGTACCCTATCTCTACTACTGTCACACTGAGGAGTAATGACAACATGTACCCTATCTCTACTACTGTCACACTGAGGAGTAATGACAACATGTACCCTATCTCTACTACTGTCACACTGAGGAGTAATGACAACATGCACCCTATCTCTACTACTGTCACACTGAGGAGTAATGACAACATGTACCCTATCTCTACTACTGTCACACTGAGGAGTAATGACAACATGTACCCTATCTCTACTACTGTCACACTGAGGAGTAATGACAACATGTACCCTATCTCTACTACTGTCACACTGAGGAGTAATGACAACATGCACCCTATCTCTACTACTGTCACACTGAGGAGTAATGACAACATGTACCCTATCTCTACTACTGTCAGTCACTGAGGAGTAATGACAACATGTACCCTATCTCTACTACTGTCACACTGAGGAGTAATGACAACATGCACCCTATCTCTACTACTGTCACACTGAGGAGTAATGACAACATGTACCCTATCTCTACTACTGTCAGTCACTGAGGAGTAATGACAACATGTACCCTATCTCTACTACTGTCAGTAACTGAGGAGTAATGACATCATGCACCCTATCTCTACTACTGTCAGTCACTGTGAGGAGTAATGACAACATGCTCCCTATCTCTACTACTGTCAGTCACTGTGAGGAGTAATGACAACATGTACCCTATCTCTACTACTGTCAGTCACTGTGAGGAGTAATGACAACATGTACCCTATCTCTACTACTGTCAGTCACTGTGAGGAGTAATGACAACATGTACCCTATCTCTACTACTGTCAGTCACTGTGAGGAGGAATGACAACATGTACCCTATCTCTACTACTGTCACACTGAGGAGTAATGACAACATGTACCCTATCTCTACTACTGTCACACTGAGGAGTAATGACAACATGTACCCTATCTCTACTACTGTCAGTCACTGTGCGGAGTAATGACAACATGTACCCTATCTCTACTACTGTCACACTGAGGAGTAATGACAACATGTACCCTATCTCTACTACTGTCAGTCACTGTGAGGAGTAATGACAACATGCACCCTATCTCTACTACTGTCAGTCACTGTGCGGAGTAATGACAACATGTACCCTATCTCTACTACTGTCACACTGAGGAGTAATGACAACATGTACCCTATCTCTACTACTGTCAGTCACTGTGAGGAGTAATGACAACATGTACCCTATCTCTACTACTGTCAGTCACTGTGAGGAGTAATGACAACATGTACCCTATCTCTACTACTGTCACACTGAGGAGTAATGAAAACATGTACCCTATATCTACTACTGTCACACTGAGGAGTAATGAAAACATGTACCCTATCTCTACTACTGTCACACTGAGGAGTAATGAAAACATGTACCCTATCTCTACTACTGTCACACTGAGGAGTAATGACAACATGTACCCTATCTCTACTACTGTCACACTGAGGAGTAATGACAACATGCACCCTATCTCTACTACTGTCACACTGAGGAGTAATGACAACATGTACCCTATATCTACTACTGTCACACTGAGGAGTAATGACAACATGTACCCTATCTCTACTACTGTCACGCTGAGGAGTAATGACAACATGTACCCTATCTCTACTACTGTCAGTCACTGAGGAGTAATGACAACATGTACCCTATCTCTACTACTGTCAGTCACTGTGAGGAGTAATGACAACATGTACCCTATCTCTACTACTGTCAGTCACTGTGAGGAGTAATGACAACATGTACCCTATCTCTACTACTGTCAGTCACTGTGAGGAGTAATGACAACATGCACCCTATCTCTACTACTGTCAGTCACTGTGAGGAGTAATGACAACATGTACCCTATCTCTACTACTGTCAGTCACTGTGAGGAATAATGACAACATGTACCCTATCTCTACTACTGTCAGTCACTGTGAGGAGTAATGACAACATGTACCCTATCTCTACTACTGTCAGTCACTGTGAGGAGTAATGACAACATGTACCCTATCTCTACTACTGTCAGTCACTGTGAGGAGTAATGACAACATGTACCCTATCTCTACTACTGTCACACTGAGGAGTAATGACAACATGTACCCTATCTCTACTACTGTCACACTGAGGAGTAATGACAACATGCACCCTATCTCTACTACTACTGTCACATCGCTGAGGAGTAATGACAACATGTACCCTATCTCTACTACTGTCAGTCACTGTGAGGAGTAATGACAACATGTACCCTATCTCTACTACTGTCAGTCACTGTGAGGAGTAATGACAACATGTACCCTATCTCTACTACTGTCACACTGAGGAGTAATGACAACATGTACCCTATCTCTACTACTGTCACACTGAGGAGTAATGACAACATGTACCCTATCTCTACTACTGTCACACTGAGGAGTAATGACAAAACCCTATCTCTACTACTGTCACACTGAGGAGTAATGACAACATGTACCCTATCTCTACTACTGTCACACTGAGGAGTAATGACAACATGTACCCTATCTACTACTGTCAGTCACTGTGAGGAGTAATGACAACATGTACCCTATCTCTACTACTGTCACACTGAGGAGTAATGACACATGTACCCTATCTCTACTACTGTCACACTGAGGAGTAATGACAACATGCACCCTATCTACTACTGTCAGTCACTGTGAGGAGTAATGACAACATGTACCCTATCTCTACTACTGTCACACTGAGAAGTAATGACAACATGCACCCTATCTCTACTACTGTCACACTGAGGAGTAATGACAACATGTACCCTATCTCTACTACTGTCAGTCACTGAGGAGTAATGACAACATGTACCCTATCTCTACTACTGTCCAGTAACTGAGGAGTAATGACATCATGCCCATCTCTACTACTGTCAGTCACTGTGAGGAGTAATGACATCATGCACCCTATCTCTACTACTGTCAGTCACTGTGAGCAATGACAACATGTCCCTATCTCTACTACTGTCAGTCACTGTGAGGAGTAATGACAACATGTACCCTATCTCTACTACTGTCAGTCACTGTGCACAACATGTACCCTATCTCTACTACTGTCAGTCACTGCACAACATGTACCCTATCTCTACTACTGTCAGTCACTGTGAGGAGTAATGACAACATGTACCCTATCTCTACTACTGTCAGTCACTGTGAGGAGTAATGACAACATGTACCCTATCTCTACTACCAGTCACTGTCCAACATGCCCTATCCTACTACTGTCAGTCACTGTGAGGAGTAATGACAACATGTACCCTATCTCTACTACTGTCAGTCACCCAGTAAGACAACTGTACCCATCTCTACTACCAGTCAGCACCATCCCATCTCTACTTCCCAGCATTTAGGAAATGTGTTCCCAAGTATTCCCAGGAATAAAAAGAGATGTGAACTCCAATGTTATCAAGCTATGAACATGTTGTTATTTTCAAATCAAATAGTTCTGGTTAATGAGCAGTTTACAGCCCCACTCCTCCCAGCTCCTCCCAGCTCCTCCCAGCACCTCCCAGCTCCTCCCAGCACCTCCCAGCTCTTCCCAGCACCTCCCAGCTCCTCCCAGCTCCTCCCAGCACCTCCCAGCTCCTCCCAGCACCTCCCAGCTCCTCCCAGCTCCTCCCAGCACCTCCCAGCTCCTCCCAGCACCTCCAGCACCTCCCAGCTCCTCCCAGCTCTTCCCAGCACCATCCAGCTTTTCCCAGCTCCTCCCACTAGAGAAAAGTGAAATAAAGTCAAGTGTGTTGTTGTTCACTCAGGGGTTGTGACACCAAAAGGGAGGAAGCAGAACCCTTTCAACAGCGTACATAGAAACCGATGGTTTATGGAGTGCATGTAACAGAGTTACCGGTTCAGCACCGGGTTAATGATAAAACACACTTCCCCTTGCTCTGGCCCTGCATGCGCTTTCCACTCAGTCACGGACACGCTACAAGGATCCAGGAGGCAGCGCTCAGCTGCTCAGCTCTTTGATGTCAGCACATATTTCCAGGAGAAAAGCGGCCCCTGAGTCAGTTAAGAACTTGAAGACAAAATAGAAAAAGAAAAGGCTCCCAGAAGCCCCAGCAGTAAACAAGGAGACTTGGCCGGAGCGAGCAGGAAACAGGAACGTCTGTTGTTATTTTGACAGGTGGAAGATGTAGGGCGAGCATGCACTACCAAAACTATTTGGCGGGGATATTTGAAATCCTTTCGCTTCCTTTCCGAGACGGACCCCGCCTTCTCCACTTGTCATGAGTCCAATTTCCAACATTCTAAAACACTCCCAAAGAACTTGGCACCGGCTGACTTTAGTATGGGAAAGCACTTAAGGCGATCCGTTCATGTCTATCATTCGCTAGCCATTCTTACCACGCCTTTTTAATACGTCTGGGCCTGAGAATGGGCTTTAGTAGCGCTCAGAGGGGAAACGCCAGCTAGCCATCTGAAACGCTACTCCACACGAGGGGAACGCTGAGAGGAGAGGGGTGTTTTGTATTCAGGGCATGTCAGATTCAGAGGGGCTTCTCAGGTAGCAGTGATTACTATGCATAGCTTTTCCCTCCTATAAAACAGGCAGCACGGTTCATTTCACAGATAGGGATCTTAATAGACTGAGCGCAACACGACGATGCGGCGCATGCACATGAATGTCGGCACTCTGGTTCTGTGACACGTTGCCCCACTTAATGACAGATTTGCGAGTCAACTGACAGAGTTTGAGACTGCATCACAGCGCAAAGCAATGGAAGGACACAAAAGATAAATAAAATGGTGCTGAAATTATTTAGAGGCATTTAAAGTATTTATGTCACAATTCCATGTAGTCTATGATAAAACACCACATCAAAAACAGCTATTTCCTGATTGGGTATAGTTAAGGAGGATTGGGTATAGTTAAGGAGGATTGGGCATAGTTAACGAGGATTGGGTATAGTTAAGGAGGTTTGACATCTACTTTTTGAAGTTTGCTAAGTGCTGCAAGCAGACCTCCACCCAATAGTATATAGAGAGCATGGCACCTGCTATAACTTGCTGAACCAAGACCACATTGATTTCTAAATGAGTCATCTAGTCACACAGAAACAGAACAGTCTAAAGAAAATCCAACAAGCCTGCCTCTGTTAGGTAGCTCACTCAGACTTGGCCAGCCAGCACAGCCACCTGTAGAGCTAATCAATTCCCCCTGCACAGACAGACATGTAGACAGAAATCATTACGAGAGTAGAGTTTGAAGGGAGAAGGAGCCACAGAGTGACAGCATGTCCCCCAGTAACAACACACTGTCACTGACCTTGCAGATCTTACTCTCCTCTGTCTCCTTGCTCCGTCCCTGTTGTTTCTGCTGCGTCCTCCTCTCCTGGTACTCTGACTTGAGTGACAGCTGACAGGAGGAGAGCAGGGGGATTCTGACCCCCTCAGCTCTGGGGTCCTGGCCATGTACCCCGTGTGGCAGCGGTTCTGCCCGGGTTGGGGATGGGGAGAGCGCTGTGGACCGGCTTGGAGCCCACTGAGGGTTGTCTGAGCTTGGAGGCTACTCCTACCACCGGCATGGTCCGTCACATCCAGAGAGAGAGAGTTCAAAAGCAGACAGGAGGAAGAGGTTGAAAAACAGCGAGAGGAGTTGTTTCCCTCAGTTTCCCACACAAGAGAGGCCAAATAAGAGCCCTGTGTCTCCTCCTGACGTCTGGCAGAGAAAAAGAGGGGAAGGAGAAGACAAAATAAAGAGAGGGCTGCCTCTCAGAGAGAAGTCTGGAGTGGGAGAGCAGCCGCAGTCATTCTGTAGCCTACAGCATGTGGGATTTACAGAAACTGAGAAGGTTTCTCCGCCACCGGTTCACTCCCCTCTCTTGCTCCCCCTCCTCCTCTCTGTCAGAGCTCAACCACTCCTCCCTCTCAATTTCTGTCAGAACTACAAAACCAAACAGTCCTCGGGGGCGTAAACTCCTCTGGAAGGTAACCGCCACTCCACCAGTGATTATAGACCTGGTTAAGTGCATGTCCTCTCTCTCTCCCTCTCTCTCTCTCTCTCTCTCTCTCTCTCTCTCTCTCTCCCTCCCTCCCTCCCTCCCTCCCTCCCTCCCTCCCTCCCTCCCTCCCTCCCTCCCTCCCTCCCTCCTCTCCTCTCCTCTCTCTCTCTCTCTCTCTCTCTCCTCCTCTCTCCTCTCTCTCTCTCTCTCTCTCTCTCTCTCTCTCTCTCTCTCTCTCTCTCTCTCTCTCTCTCTCTCTCTCTCTCTCTCTCTCTCTCTCTCTCTCTCTCCTCCTGTCTTTCTCTCTCTCTCTCTGAGCAGCATTCCTCAGCAGCACGTTACTCCCCAGCTCCAACTGTCAAAACAGCTCTCTCCGTAGCCGAGCGCTGATCACTAGAAATAGACACCTCTCACTGGCTGCCTGCATCTGGGACAGCCCTCCTCTTTGATGAAAGAAATAGTAAAAGTTAAATAAAAAAATAAAGTTTGGAGAGTTATCCAGTACATAATCCCTCACACTGAAGCAGTTTGTCTGGTTCCTGGGACTATTTTTCATGGCGGAAAGAGTTCTAGGTTATTAAGAAATCTCTGCATTTCACTCTTTTCCGTCTCTCTCCCTCTCCCTCTCTCCCTCTCCCTCTCCCTCTCTCGCCCTCCCTCTCTCCCTCCTGCTCCAGAATATGGCTTTGGAAAGACAGGCGGTGAGCAGAGGACTGACACCAGTGTTTGGGAGTTGTGGTTTGTGCAGCATCTGAAAGTGCCTCAGTGGGGAAAAACTGCTTCTCTCACAGCCAGGCGGACGGTTGTGGCAGAAAAACGACCTCCTTGCTAATTCCTGTCAAACAAATAATCAGAACATCCAGAGGAATTGAACAGAAAAGTGGCAACTCTGTTTTCTCTGTCAAGAAAAGAGAAAAGGAGGGATATTTTTCATTTAGTCTAGTGGTGAAGGAAATGGAGTCATTGATCACTAAATGCCATGTACTTTCCTGCTGGCTAAACGCCTCTCTCGACCTAGCTTTTCAACAGCTAGTGGTGAGAAACGGGCAACCCTGAATGCATTTGGAGTTTATTAACTGGACAAAATGTGACATGTAAGTGTGGTTTTTAACGGCTCCTAGTGTGGTGTGAGACGTAAAAGGGAGTGAAAGATTAATATGGAAAGCCTACATCTGGTTCGGTTTAGGGGCTGGGATGTGTGAGAGTAGGGAGGATTACCACGTCACACCAAACCGGAACATTTGAACACTGTATCATCCAATAGAAGACGAGAACTGAAGAAGAGAACTGAGCAGGCTTGTCCTGCAGATTGAACTGGCTCAATGTACACTAAGCAGCATACCACCCTGCATCCCACTGCTGGCTTACATCTGAATCCAAGCAGGGTTGGTCCTTGTCAGCCCCTGGATGAGAGACCAGATCTTACTGGAAGTGGCATTGGAAGGCCATTAGGAGGAACTCTCCTCTGGTCTAAAATAAATAAATATGCAAATGCCCCAGGGCAGTGATTGGGGACATTGCCCTGTGTAGGGTGCCGTCTTTCAGATGGGACGTGAAACGGATGTCCTGACTCTCTGTGGTCACTAAAGATCCCATGGCAGTTATCATGAGAGTAAGGGTGTTAACCCCGGTGTCCTGGCTAAATTCCCAATCTGCCCCTCATACCATCATGGCCACCTAATCATCCCCAACTTCCAATTGGCTCATTCATCCCCCCTCCTCTCCCCTGTAACTATTCCCCAGGTTGTTGCTGTAAATAAGAATAGGTTCCCAGTCAACTTACATGGTAAATTAAGGGTTAAATAAATAAAAAGCATTGTAGCTAGTAGCTAGTAGTCAAACCAATCCTCCGTTTCTCTGTTCCACTCAAACCATTATCCAACGAAGAACAGCTGATATTGGGTCCACTGAATTCCAAAATATGCATGGCAGGTTGGGCCGCCCATCACAAACGAAGATGTCTGACTATGCAAACCGGCACTTAGCTTCCCAGTCACTGGCAGGGTAAGTATTGAAGCAGTGCCTCTGATGGACGACCACCCTAATAAGGGCATTGGTTTGTAGAAACAACATCATTCACGGTCACATGTTTTCAATCAAGCCGGCGCTGTCATGACAAGACTAAAAAAGAGGATATTATGTGAATGAATGGCGTGACTTCAATTCCAACTCCACTGTATCGAGCCCCTGACTGCTGAGCTGTCGAGTTGTACAGGACTTGGAAGGAGTCCAACCTCACAAGACTGGCCTATAACTGTTGGGAAACCATCCGTTGTCATGAGACTGTTCCACGTGTGCTTAGCCAAAGGGTTCTGACGAAATCTCTGCAATTTAAGGCACATTTCTCAACTGCCTGTTTCTGCCTGTTTGCCAAGTTAATTACCGTACACCACAAAGGCTTCACTGAATGAAGAGTGCTTCTGCTACCTGCATTTGCATGGTCCCAAAACAGTAATATGGTGCTGAAAGTTTCGCCTTGAACCGCAGAGCGGGTTCCAAAGTCAACACTGTCAAACCAGTCTCCGGTTCACCTCCATCTGCAGCGAGTTGAGCAGGTCAGTGCTTAAAGCTCGGCTATGAGAGTCCAACCACACCCACACCTCTCAAAATACTATGGCGGCCAACTGTGTCATGGTGGAAAGACAGCAGAGATGGGACGTGATGAAAACCAACATGCGAACAATAGTTACGAGGGATCGATAGTGGAGATGAGTTTGACGATAGGTGATGGTTATGTCCCCTTTATCTGTGACAGGACCTGAAGCAATGTCTCCATGAGGTCATCCAGCCAGGTCGCAGAGCCATCATCTATTGTATGGCTGAAACACATCCAGTCCATCCTCACTTCTTATGGCAATAGGAGGGGAAAGGCCACCTTTTATTCTGGAAGATAGTCAAAAGGACCTGGCAAGGCACACATGTACAGGTTCTACTAATACTCCTGTCTGTGTGCTCAGTCAAGCTCACCATTCTAGGTGACCACCAAAGCCACAGTGGAATATCTGGTGGCGGAGATTGAGAGCATTCCGGCGGAGGGTGGGAGCTCCAGGGACTGGGGGGGAGATGGGGTTGAGGAGGTACTAGTGGTGGTGGGGGGAGAGGTAGGCCACAAAGCCACAGCCCTGCAGAGGAAATGGGAGCGAGGGAGGCCCTTCTTTTCTCACCGTATCCATCCTCCTTCTCACTTCCTGGTCCGAGAGCAGCAGTGTGTCATTAGATGGGCTGGCAAACCAACGGCAGCCACAGGCAGCTCCCAGTACAGCGCAGCACTGCTCCAAATACACATAGCTCCAGTCTTACAGGTCCCAGTACAGCACTGCTCCAAATGCACCTAGCTCCAGTCTTACAGGTCCCAGTACAGCACCGATCCAAATACACCTAGCTCCAGTCTTACAGGTCCCAGTACAGCACCGATCCAAATACACCTAGCTCCAGTCTTACAGCTCCCAGTACAGCACTGATCCAAATACACCTTGCTCCAGTCTTACAGCTCCCAGTACAGCACTGATCCAAATACATCTCTATGTTAACATTGCCAAAGCAAGTGAGGTAGATAATATACAAAAGTGAAATAAACAATAAAAATGTACAGTAAACATTACACATACAAAAGTTTCAAAACAATAAAGACATTACAAATGTCATATTATATATATTTTGATAATTAATTATGCTCTGCATGCATTATTTGGTGTTCTACGTTGTACACATCTATAGCATTTCTTAATGTTACTCAGTTCCTTTGGCTTTGATGCCTCATGATTGAGTATTGCACTGTTCATGTAGACTGTGATTTTGCTGTGGTCTGATAGGGGTGTCAGTGGGCTGACTATGAACGCTCTGAGGGACTCTCAGGGGCTTTATTGGCATGAGAAGCATATGCTAACATTGCCAAAGCAAGTGAAGTAGATAATTCTCTTTCTGTTCTAGATAGGGAGTCAATAAGACTTCTGATCATCCCCATCATTATCCATGTGTTTATTATCTGTTCCAGGCCACTCTGGAACCCCTGTAGCCTGCCTGGTGAGAGGGAGGGGTGCCTGGTCAGATGAAACACCTGGCGTGCATCCCAAATGGAACCATATTCCTTACACTGTGCACAACTTTTAACATGGGGCCCATAGGGATCTGGTCAAAAGTAGTGCACTATATAGGGAATAGGTTGCCATTTGAGAGACAGCCCTGACGTCAAGATGGGGCTGGCCTTTCACTGTGAAAACAAAACATGGCAGGCTGGTGGAGAGAGGAGTGGAGGGAGCCCCTCTGTCTAAACATCCCCGGGAGACAGATAGTCACGCACCTGGCCCTGTCCACAGCAGAGGCGTGAACGCTATCTCTCAGGAACACATCGGATAACACGGAAAAGAAAACACACACTCACACAAACATGCAGTAGGTACACAAACCTGAAACGGGCAGTATGTACACAAACCTGAAACGGGCAGTAGGTACACAAAGCTGAAACATGCAGTAGGTACACAAACCTGAAACAGGCAGTAGGTACACAAACCTGAAACATGCAGTAGGTACACAAAGCTGAAACGGGCAGTAGGTACTCAAACCTGAAACGGGCAGTAGGTACACAAAGCTGAAACATGCAGTAGGTACACAAAGCTGAAACGGGCAGTAGGTACACAAAGCTGAAACGGGCAGTAGGTACACAAACCTGAAACGGGCAGTAGGTACACAAAGCTGAAACGGGCAGTAGGTACACAAAGCTGAAACGGGCAGTAGGTACACAAAGCTGAAACGGGCAGTAGGTACACAAAGCTGAAACAGTAGGTAGCTGAAACATGCAGTAGGTACACAAAGCTGAAACAGGCAGTAGGTACACAAAGCTGAAACGGGCAGTAGGTACACAAAGCTGAAACGGGCAGTAGGTACACAAAGCTGAAACGGGCAGTAGGTACACAAACCTGAAACGGGCAGTAGGTACACAAAGGAAACATGCAGTAGGTACACAAAGCTGAAACGGGCAGTAGGTACACAAACCTGAAACGGGCAGTAGGTACACAAAGCTGAAACAACACAAAGCTGAAACATGCAGTAGGTACACAAAGCTGAAACATGCAGTAGGTACACAAACCTGAAACGGGCAGTAGGTACACAAAGCTGAAACATGCAGTAGGTACACAAAGCTGAAACATGCAGTAGGTACACAAAGCTGAAACGGGCATTAGGTACACAAAGCTGAAACGCATTAGGCACACAAAGCTGAAACGGGCAGTAGGTACACAAAGCTGAAACATGCAGTAGGTACACAAAGCTGAAACATGCAGTAGGTACACAAAGCTGAAACGGGCAGTAGGTAGGTACACAAAGCTGAAACATGCAGTAGGTACACAAAGCTGAAACATGCAGTAGGTACACAAAGCTGAAACATGAATTAGGTACACAAAGCAGAAACATGCAGTAGGTACACAAAGCTGAAACAGGCAGTAGGTGACACATTTACATTTACATTTAAGTCATTTAGCAGACGCTCTTATCCAGAGCGACACAAATTGGTGCATACACCTTATGACATCCAGTGGAACAAAGCTTTAAATAGTGCATCTAAATCTTTTTAGGGGGTGAGAAGGATTAGGTACACAAAGTATTCCTGAAACAGGCAGTAGGTGCACAAAGCTGAAACGGGCAGTAGCTGAACATGCATACACAGAGATATTGGAACAAAGGACCAACACACATCACCCAAACCAAAGAGCACAGACATGTTCTATCACACATGCATACGTACACACACACACACACACACACACACACACACACACACACACACACACACACACACACACACACACACACACACACACACACACACACACACACACACACACACACACACACACACACACACACACACACACACACACACACTTGTGAGGACTTTTTGGGGACCAACAATTGATTCCCATTCAAAGTCATATCCTAACCTTAAACCTAACCCTAAATCAAATCAAATCAAATCATAACCACTAACCCCTAACCCCTAAACCTAAACTTAACCCTAATTCTAACCCTAACCCCTAAGCCTAAAGTAGACTGACAAAACGTCCTCACTTATCTGAATTTTTGTTGGTTTACAATTTTTTTAAGGACCTTTGGTACTCACAAGTGTAGTAAATTGTGCACATACACACCCACGCACCATGGTTCAGGAGTCACAGATTCCTACTCCCCACTCAACCTTTGACGTGCTCTACAGAGACCCACCCAACTGAAACATCAAAAACACAGGAGTGTCATGGGAAGCTTTTATTCTTATACCATCTGGGTGCGTCCCAAATGACACCCTGTCCCAATGTAGTGCACTACTTTTGACCAGGACCCATAGGGAATAGGGTGTCTTGTGGTAACAGCCTCTGTTACATATATGTGTCTCATCTGACTACTGACCTCCTAAAGTCAAGACCGTGGCGAGGCCCTCCGGTGCTCTGGAAGATAAAACATGCTTCCAATATTTGTCAAGCAGATTGAAACAATCCTATTTGCAGCAGAGAATTGAATCTCATAGTGAAGGTATGTGAAACATCCCTTTTCCCCGGGGTTCCTGTTATAAACACACACATTAAGAATAATGTTTCAAGAATTCCACTTTAGAAACGCGGAGTCGGGTGACGACCTACTTGTAAGAGGGGTGTGAATGTCGACAGATGAGCCGTCAACACAATGATTCAAAGAGCCATCCTGCTCTGCCACGGCAGGAAATCCTCAGCGTTCGGGGGAAAGGACAATCCTGGGTCTTCCTGTTCCCTCGCCTTTGCTCATCGGCCGCGAGGCCCCGGCGCTTACTCACTCCCTCACTCAGCTGAAGACCTCAAGCCCATCTGGTCCTAATCAAACACAAACACTCCGTCCCCCAGCCCATCACTTTTGTGAAAGGACGGGCTCCTCATGCCGTGATATCCTAGCCACGGACTTCACTGACAGAAGTGCTATACAAACTGCCAGAATGAGGGCGTTCATTCTTCACACTAAACTGGCAGAAAACAACCAAATTTATGGCCATGGCATTCCACCTTTTATGATTCGCTACGGTCTTCCCCCGGAAACATTTCTATGTGGGTTTTTTCTTGGTGGAGGAAAACTACTGGATTTCTGTGATTCCCAGCCGGAGTTGATAAAGCTCCCGCGGTGGCTCTCTTCCCTCCAGAACTACAAACCGAGCCAGAGATGTACAGTAACTGCAGATGTATCTATTGACCTAAGAATAACTTCAAAGGGAGGATAACCATAAATTGAAGCGGGAAGAAGCAGCAGTCACGATTCTGGGACCGGCCCGAGCCAAAGACGAGATCAGAGGTGCACCAAAGAGCACCGGAAAACATAGAGAATGTCATCCAAAGGTGATAGCGAAGTATTCCTAAAGGAATCCATCACAACTGCAAGGTTAGGAAAACAATTCACGGTCAGCCGTCATGGGTTTGATATGGCTGTGACATTGACATATGCATTTTGAGTTTCACAGGTGGATTATACCGAAATCCATGATGAGCAATACCCTTCGCACTGACCATGAACACAAGCTGTGGGACTGGGCTCCTGTCCAGAAGGTGCTAAGGTCAAACCCAGGTTGGCACATTGCAGTAGAATTCATCATATGCGGCCTCAGTGTGTATTGAGCTGTCTGACTAGAATGTGTAAAAGTAAATGCAGACAGGTCCTCCAGTAAATCATTCAATCATAATAAACTACTGCAACACACGTCCGAAAGGTGAATGGGGTTGTTTTAACGTGACAGCCAAGCATGGCTAAGCCAACTGTTTTGGTCTTTCCTACTGTGACATATTTGTGACATGTGCGTATACTCTGTGATACTAAACCTCAGCATACGTCACTGTAACTACACAGAGCAGTTAAGGGCAGTTAAAGGTCCAATACAGCCGTTTTTATCTCAATATAAAATCATTTCTGGGTAACAATACAGTAAGTACTTTAATGCGATTTTGTTTTTTCAATTAAAATGGTCAAAAATCAATACATATCGCTTCTTAGCACAGGACAATTTCTCAATCAAGAATTTTGATAGGACTGTCTTGGTCTGAGTGGGGAGGAGGAAACTGAAAATCAGTTGTTATTGGCAGAGAGGTTCGGAACTCTTTCTTATTGGTAATGTCGCCATGGAAGGCCAAAACTCCATTCCACCTAAATATTTCTGGCATTTTCCAAACAGCTCTTACACTAAAAGGGCATTATGATACATTTCACAATGTCAAAGTATCCTTCCAACCTCATAGCGTGGGAATATATATAAAACACAGTATAATCAGGTATTTTACTGCACTGGGCCTTTAAGGGCAGTTTACCAGCCGGGTGTCAGAATGAGAGTCTGCATCACTGTACATCACCCCACATTCCAAAGAGTCTTACCCTGGCACTGGGCTCCCTTCCCTTTCACCAGAGTGTGCCTCTCCCCTGGCCTTACAGGGTAAAAGCATCCCCTACTGCCAAGACTCACTGCAGGGCCGGGCCAGGACAGGGTGCTGCTGTCCTCTTATAGTAAGGAGTCAACTGGCAGCTTTAGTCACTTAATTCCATGTAAATAATCGTCACAGTATATTTCTTGTGTTGACTACATAGTATGTTTAATCTGGCCGTTTATGTCACTTTATTCACTTTATTACATGTAAATAACCATCACAATATTTCTATTGAACATAGTTTGTTTCTGTATATTTTCCAGTATATTCTTGTGTGAACTTCATTGTATATTTCTGTATATATATATATTTTTTTATATATTTTTACCTACTTATTGCCTATTCTTACTGTTTCTAAGTTTTATATTGTTCAGATCAGAGCTCACAAGTAAGCATTCCATTGTACCGCCTGCGTCACGCTGCATCATGTGCATATGATGAATGAACTCTGATTTGAGCTCAGAGGAAACCAAATAAACCATCTCTCTCCAGTATCTATGCACATACAGGTCCCCTGGTATTGTCAATAAAGGGTCATGATGGCAGAATCAGAGGTCGTTCTGAGGTCTAACCTCGTTGACCTGAACGGTAAACATAAAAAGATAAGCTGCAGGAGAAATGTTGATTCAAATGCTTATTCATAGCCTATATATCCTCCCTATCCACCCCGCCTCATTACTTTTACTACACTACATCCTCCCTATCCACCCTGCCTCATTACTTTTACTACACTACATCCTCCCTATCCACCCTGCCTCATTACTTTTACTACACTACATCCTCCCTATCCACCCTGCCTCATTACTTTTACTACACTACATCCTCCCTATCCACCCTGCCTCATTACTTTTACTACACTACATCCTCCCTATCCACCCTCATTACCTCATTACTCCTCCCTCCACCCTGCTGTCTTTTACTACATCCTCCCTATCCACCCTGACTCATCTTTTACTACACTACATCCTCCCTATCTGCCTCATTACTTTTACTACACTACATCCTCCCTATCCACCCTGCCTCATTACTTTCCCTATCTGCCTCATTACTACATCCTCCCTATCCACCCTGCCTCATTACTTTCTACTGTCTACTACACTACATCCTCCCTATCCACCCTGCCTCAATACTTTCTACTGTCTACTCCTCCCTATCACCTCCTCCCTATCTACTACCCATCCCCTATCCACCCTGCCTCAATACTTTCTGTCTACTGTCCCTATCTACCCTGCCTCACATCCTCCTCCCTATCCACCCTGCCTCATTACTTTCTACTGTCTACTACATCCTCCCTATCCACCCTGCCTCAATACTTTCTACTGTCTACTACATCCTCCCTATCTACCCTGCCTCATTACTTTCTACTGTCTACTATATCCTCCTATCCACCCTGCCTCATTACTTTCTACTGTCTACTACACTACATCCTCTCTATCTACCCTGCCTCATTACTTTCTACTGTCTACTACACTACATCCTCCCTATCTACCCTGCCTCATTACTTTCTACTGTCTACTATATCCTCCCTATCCACCCTGCCTCATTACTGTCTACTACACTACATCCTCCCTATCTACCCTGCCTCATTACTTTCTACTGTCTACTATATCCTCCCTATCCACCCTGCCTCATTACTTTCTACTGTCTACTATATCCTCCCTATCCACCCTGCCTCAATGCTTTCTACTGTCTACTGCATACTCCCTTTCTAACCTGCCTCATTACTTTCTACTGTCTACTATATCCTCCCTTTCCACCCTGCCTCAGTACTTTCTACTGTCTACTACACTACATCCTCCCTATCTACCCTGCCTCATTACTTTCTACTGTCTACTATATCCTCCCTATCTACCCTGCCTCATTACTTTCTACTGTCTACTACACTACATCCTCCTATCCACCCTGCCTCATTACTTTCTACTGTCTACTCATCCTCCCTATCCACCCTGCCTCAATACTTTCTACTGTCTACTACATCATCCCTATCTACCCTGCCTCAATACTTTCTACTGTCTACTACACTACATCCTCCCTATCTACCCTGCCTCATTACTTTCTACTGTCTACTATATCCTCCCTATCTACCCTGCCTCATTACTTTCTACTGTCTACTACACTACATCCTCCCTATCCACCCTGCCTCATTACTTTCTACTGTCTACTACATCCTCCCTATCCACCCTGCCTCAATACTTTCTACTGTCTACTACATCCTCCCTATCTACCCTGCCTCAATTCTTTCTACTGTCTACTACACTACATCCTCCCTATCCACCCTGCCTCATTACTTTCTACTGTCTACTACATCCTCCCTATCTACCCTGCCTCAATACTTTCTACTGTCTACTACATCCTCCCTATCTACCCTGCCTCATTACTTTCTACTGTCTACTATATCCTCCCTATCCACCCTGCCTCATTACTTTCTACTGTCTACTACATCCTCCCTATCTACCCTGCCTCATTACTTTCTACTGTCTACTACATCCTCCCTATCCACCCTGCCTCATTACTTTCTACTGTCTACTACATCCTCCCTATCCACCCTGCCTCATTACTTTCTACTGTCTACTACATCCTCCCTATCCACCCTGCCTCATTACTTTGTCATTACTGTCTCCTACCATCCTCCCATTACTTATCCACCCTGCCTCATTACTTTCTACTGTCTACTACATCCTCCCTATCCACCCTGCCTCATTACTTTCTACTGGTCTACTACATCCTCCCCATCCACCCTGCCTCATTACTTTCTACTGTCTACTACATCCTCCCTATCCACCCTGCCTCATTACTTTCTACTGTCTACTACATCCTCCCTATCCACCCTGCCTCATTACTTTCTACTGTCTACTACATCCTCCCTATCCACCCTGCCTCATTACTTTCTACTGTCTACTACATCCTCCCTATCCACCCTGCCTCACCTATTTTCCTCCTGTCTGCCTCATTACTTACCGTCCTCCCTATCCACCCTGCCTCATTACTTTCTACTGTCTACTACATCCTCCCTATCCACCCTGCTCATTACTTTCTGTCTGCTACTACATCCTCCCTATCCCCCTGCCTCATTACTTTCTACTGTCTACTACATCCTCCCTATCCACCCTGCCTCATTACTTTCTACTGTCTACTACATCCTCCCCATCCACCCTGCCTCATTACTTTCTACTGTCTACTACATCCTCCCTATCCACCCTGCCTCATTACTTTCTACTGTCTACTACATCCTCCCTATCCACCCTGCCTCATTGCATCCTCCTATCCACCCTGCCTCATTACTTTCTACTGTCTACTACATCCTCCCTATCCACCCTGCCTCATTACTTTCTACTGTCTACTACACTCCTCCCTATCCACCCTGCCTCATTACTTTCTACTGTCTACTACATCATCCTCCCTATCCACCCTGCCTCATTACTTTCTACTGTCTACTACATCCTCCCTATCCACCCTGCCTCATTACTTTCTACTGTCTACTACATCCTCCCTATCCACCTGCCTCATTACTTTCTACTGTCTACTACATCCCCACCACCCTACATCCTCCCTCCTCCCTATCTACCCTGCCTCATTACTTTCTACTGTCTACTACATCCTCCCTATCCAACCTGCCTCATTACTTTCTACTGTCTACTACATCCTCCCTATCCACCTGCCTCATTACTTTCTACTGTCTACTACATCCTCCTCTATCCACCTGCCTCATTACTTTCTACTGTCTAATACACTACATCCTCCCTATCCACCCTGCCTCAATACTTTCTACTGTCTACTGCACTACATCCTCCCTATCCACCCTGCCCCTCATTACTTTCTACTGTCTACTACATCCCTCCCTATCCACCTGCCTCATTACTTTCCTACTGTCTACTACACTTCCATCCTCCTATCCACCCCTGCCTCATTACTTTCTACTGTCTCTACTGCATCCTCCCTATCCACCCTGCCTCATTACTTTCACTGTCTACTACACTACATCCCTCCCACCCTGCCTCATTACTTTCTACTGTCTGCTACATCCTCCCTATTCCACCCTGCCTCCCATTACTTTCTACTACACTACATCCTCCCTATCCACCCTGCCTCATTACTTTCTACTGTCTACCATCCTCCTATCTACCCTGCCTCATTACTTTACTACTGTCTACTACATCCTCCTATCCCTGCCTCATTACTTTCTACTGTCTACTGCATCCCTCCCTATCCACCTGCCTCAATGCCTCTACTGTACTCTACATCCTCCCTATCACCTGCCTCATTACTTTCTACTGTCTGCTACATCCTCCCCATCCACCCTGCCTCTATTACTTTCTATGTCTACTACATCCTCCCTATCCACTACCTGCCTCATTACTTTCTACTGTCTACTACATCCTCCCTATCCACCCTGCCTCATTATTTTCTACTGTCTACTACATCCTCCTATCCACCTCTGCTCCATTACTTTCTACTTATTCATTACATCCTCCCTATCCAATTGCCTCATTACTTTCTACTGTCTACTACATCCTCCTTATCCACTCCTGTTCTCATTACTTTACTGTCTACTATATCCTCCCTTTATCCACTCTGCTCTCATTTCTTTTACTGTCTACTACATCCTCCCTATCCAATTCTGCCTCATTACTTTCTACTGTCTACTACATCACTCCCTATCCACCCCTGCCTCATTACTTTCTACTGTCTACTTTACACTACATCCTGGTCCTTCTGTATCTCAGTTGGTAGAGCATAGCGCTTGTCCACCCTGCCTCATTACTTTCTACTGTCTACTACATCCTCCCTATCCACCCTGCCTCATTACTTTCTACTGTCTACTACATCCTCCCTATCCACCCTGCCTCATTACTTTCTACTGTCTACTACATCCTCCCTATCCACCCTGCCTCATTACTTTCTACTGTCTACTACATCCTCCCTATCCACCCTGCCTCATTACTTTCTACTGTCTACTACATCCTCCCTATCCACCCTGCCTCATTACTTTCTACTGTCTACTACATCCTCCTATCCACCCTGCCTCATTACTTTCTACTGTCTACTACATCCTCCCTATCCACCCTGCCTCATTACTTTCTACTGTCTACTACATCCTCCCTATACAACCTGCCTCATTACTTTCTACTGTCTACTACATCCTCCCTATCCACCCTGCCTCATTACTTTCTACTGTCTCCTACACACAGCCTTTAACCTACTATCTGCATGTTGTAAATACCCATTACTCGTCTCATACCCACTGTTTACACATCTGATAAGCCCGTATTGTTGTCACCTGTATCTTCTCTGGGGCACATTTCATTCTCCCTCATTAGAGGAGGCTTGTAATGGCTTTTATACCTCACCCAGAGAGAGCCGTCTGATTAAAGAGCAGGCTACAACCTGAAACAAGGACACTAACTAACTGGGCAGGCCCAGATGTTGAAACGCTGCATCGTTACAGCCTCCCGGTACCTACACTCATCGTATAACATCTCATTATGTTTTATGTGGACTTGTAGATGTCTCTTAAAGACGCCTGCCACCTACTGTACTGTTCAGTCCTATACAGTACATGCCCATGGTCTCTAAAGTACGCAGTTAGTAGTATACAAGTCCCTCAGCAAACTTATATCTGTTTTAGTTTTAGTGTGGGACGCGCTGCTTGGCAATGTGCTGTACGCCTTCCAGAGCGGAGAGAAGAAAATGAATCTCATTGGCTCATGTTCAGTCCCCTCGGTGACAAGTGTGGAGTTCCAGGGTTTGGAGAGGGTTGTGAGACGTTTGTGTCGGCTTCGGGCTGAGTCAGGGAAGGAAGGGGAGACGGATGACGGGAGAGCCAGCGGATGAGGTTCATCTCGTGTGACACAAATGTGTCATTACTCATTCCTGTTTACTCAGAGCATGCCGAGGCAGCTGCAGCGCAGAGGCAGAACAGGGGTTAGAGCCAGCATGTCTTCCTGAAGTGTCTGCCTCGCACACGCACATCACAGAGAACCAGCCACAACCATTTATACAACAAAATACATGACTGATCATGACACTTCCACAAGAGAACCGATAGATGCACAGTCACAAATTACATGACTGAGAAAATTAGTCCACAATACTGTACCATGATCAAATGCCATGGATGTGGCCTACTAGGTGATGATATATGCAGTGGACATTAGTGTCTTCGGGCAGTGTTGTTCCAGAATGTCTTGAAATACAGTGGGACGCTCAGAACACCAGTCTTCCACACTGTGGCTTATCCATCTTCTCCACTGTGTCTATCGCTCAGGGTGAGATGGTGCCAAAGAGCTCCAGACCACCCGCTCAGCGGAGGACTCAGGCTCTCTGCCCGTTTGATGAAGATCACTGAAAACTTAATGGGGCTCGAGCTGCATAACCCTCCCTAATCATAGGGCCTCCCTTTATTTAGGGAAGAAGCCCAGTCTCTTTCATGTCCCACCATGTGTTTACCACAGGCCATTACGATCAGCTGCTCTGGTCACAAATGACACCCTACTCCCTGGTATAGTGCACAGCTTTTGAACGGAGCCCTGTGGTCGCTAGGGCACAACATAGGGAATAGGGTGCCATTTGGCATGCAGCCTAGGTCAGTGTTGTTTAATCTACCAGAGATGAAAACAGAAGAGTTTGCTAATGGGTTTGTGTGTGCTCCATCAGTCAGGATGCGGGATGCTGCTAGACAGAGACATGACACCAACTGTGCTAAAGTATTTTTTATTTAACCTTTATTTAACTAGACAAGTCAGTTAAGAACAAACCCCAACCCGGACCACGCTGGGACAATTATGCACCGCCATATGGGACTCCCAATCACGGCCGATTGTGATACAGCCTGGTATCGAACCAGGGTCTGTAGTGACGCCTCTAGGACTGAGATGCAGTGCATTAGACCGCTACCCTGCTCAGGAGCCCTACACTAGGAGCCTACAGACAAACAGATAGCTATCTATACATCCTGTATGGACGGACATTCTATTGCTTCAGGACCATGGAGCAGTTGAGACAGGCTTTACTCTATCCTGTCAATGCTCCAGGAAATGTGGGAAGCAGCGAGAGACCTGGACACAAGCTGGGACTGTGATTGAAGAAATGGGAGGAAAGTCAGCAAAGCTGTTGAAAAATGGTGTACATAGCGTGTGTGTATGTACACAGGGAAACTGTTGAGCATGAAAAAACCCAAATGGTTTGTCTTGCCCATTCACCCTCTGAATAGCACACAAACAATCCATTTGAACCTGTCTCCTCCCCTTCATCTACACTGACTGGACTGGAACAAGTGACATAAAAAACAAAAAAACAAGTGACATCAATAAGGGATCATAGCATTCACCTGGTCAGTCTATTTCATGGAAAGAGCAGGTGTTCATAATGTTTTGTACACTCATTGTACGTGTGTGGGTGAGAGACTGTGTGTGTATGCTTGTGTGTGTGTGTTTGTGTGAGTACATGTGTGCATGATTGTGTGTGTGTGTGTGTGTGTGTGTGTGTGTGTGTGTGTGTGTGTGTGTGTGTGTGTGTGTGTGTGTGTGTGTGTGTGTGTGTGTGTGTGTGTGTGTGTGTGTGTGTGTGTGTGTGTGTGTGTGTGTGTGTGTGTACTTGCACATATGTGCAATGCAACAGTGACTAAAGTGAATGTTATCGATCCTCTGACTCTCTGTGATTTAGGGTGCAGGCAAAGTAGAGTGGACTGGACCTTGGCAGAACGTAGCATCCCCTCAGAGCCAAAACGCTTTTAAGACAGTCATCGG
>NW_026287528.1:0-4547 GCF_023373465.1 Oncorhynchus keta | reverse complement strand
CGTGCAAAGTTTTAGACTGATCCAATGTACCATTGCATTTTCTGTTCAAAAATGAAGTATCATGTCTGCCCAAATGTGCCTAATTGGTTTATTGATACATTTTCATAACTGTGCACTCTCCTCAAACAATAGCATGCTATTATTTCACTGTAATAGCTACTATAAATTTGACAGTGCAGTTAGATTAACAAATTTAAGCTTTCTGCCCATATCAGATATGTCTATGTCTTGGGAAATGTTCTTCGTTACTTACAATCTCATGCTAATCACATTAGGTCACAGACCTCTTAGAGTTAAAAACAGATTCTCCAAATCAAATCAAATCAAATTTTATTTGTCACATACAGCATGGTTAGCAGATGTTAATGCAAGTGCAGCAAAATGCTTGTGCTTCTTAGTTCCGACAATGCAGTAATATCCAACGAGTAATCTAACCTAACAATTTCAACAATAACTACTTTATACACACAAGTGTAAAGGAATGAATAAGAATATGTACATAAAAGGTATATGAATGAGTGATGGTACAGAACGGCATAGGAAAGATGCAGTGGACATATGAGATGAGCAATATAGAGATAGTGTAAACATATAGAAGTGGCATTGTTTAACGTGGCTAGTGATACATTACATCAAGATGGCAAGACGCAGTAGATGGTATAGGAGTACAGTAGTATACATATGAGATGAGTAATGTAGGGTATGTAAACATTATATGAAGTGGCATTGTTTAACGTGGCTAGTGATACATTACATCAAGATGTGCAAGATTGCAGTAGATGTGTACAGAGTGCAGTACTTACATATGAGATGAGTAATGTGTGGCAGTAAACATTAATGCAGTGGCATTGTTTAAATGCGCTAGTGGCATTTGGATTACATCCATTTTCCAGTGGCTGGAGTTGAGTGATGCACTCTGTACTGATCTCGCCTTCTGATGATAGCGGTGAACAGGCAGTGGCTCGGGTGGTTGTTGTCCTTGATGATCTTTTTTATTCTCTCCTGTGACATCGGGTGGTGTGGGTGTCCTCGAGGCTGGTGGTTTGCCTCCTGGTGTTGAGTTGTCAGACTCTACCACCTGTCTGGAGAGCCTTACGGTTATGGGTGGAGCAGTTGCCGTACCCAGGCGGTGATACGAGTCCGACAGGATGCCTCGATGCATCTGTAAAAGTTTGTGAGTGTTTTTGTGACAAGCCACCTTCTTCAGCCTCCTGGAGGCTGAACGCTGCTGGGTGCCTGTTCACCACGCTGTCTGTGTGGTTGGACCATTTCAGTTTGTCCATGATGTACGCCGAGGAACTTAACACATTCTACTCCCTCCACTACTGTCCCATCGATGGTGGACAGGGGGTGCTCCTCTGCTGTTTCCTGAAGTCCACGATCATCTCCTTTGCTTTGCTTGACATTGAGTGTGATATGTCCTGACACTCACCTCCCAGGACCTCCACCTCCTCCCGTAGGCCGTCTCGCCATTGTTGGTAATCAAGCCACCACTGTTGTGGTCGTCCGCAAACTTGATGATTGAGTTGACGCGTGCATGGCCACGCAACCGTTGGGTGAACAGGGGAGTACAGGAGGGGCTGAGAAACGCACCTCGGTGTTGAGGATCAGCTGGCGGAGATATTGTTACCTCACCTCACCAACCGGGAGCGTCTCGTCAGGAAGTCCAGGCACCCAGCCGCACAGGGGCGGGGTTGAGACCCAGGGCCTCTAGCTTGAGGATGAGTCCGGAGGGCACCATGGTGTTACAGGCCGAGCCAAGGTTGTCGGCGTGAACAGCTAATTCTCACGACAGGCATTCCTCTTGTCCAGATGGGTTCGGGCAGTGTGCAGATTGCGATTGACAGTTCGCCCGTGGACCTATTGGGGCGGTAAGCAAATTGGATTGGGGTATAGGGTGTCAGGTAGGGGTGGAGGTGATATGGTCCTTGACTAGTCTCTCAAAGCACTCTGCATGATAACGGAAGTGAGTGCTACTGGGCGGTAACCCATTTAGCCTCAATGTACCTTAGCTTTCTTGGGAACAGTGAAATCAATGGTGGTCTCTCTCTATTGAGGCATGTGGGAACAGCAGACCGGGACAAGGATCGATTGAACATGACCAAGTAAACACACCTGCCAGCTGGTCTTGGCGATGCTGTCTTTGAGGATCGCTGGCCGGGCATGCCGGCCTGGGTCTGCAGCTCATGCGAGGGTTAAACACTGCTAAACGTTCGGCTCACGTTGGCTGCAGTAGTGGGAAGGAGAGCCCGCAGGTTTGGTGAAGCGGGCCGTGTCAGTGGCACTGTTTTGTCCTCAAAGTGAGCAAAGAAGTCGTTTAGTCTGTCTGGGAGCAAGACATCCTGGTCCGCGAAGGGGCTGATTTTGCTTTTATAGTCCATGATTGACTGTAGACCCTGCCACATACCTCTTGTCTTAGCCGTTGAATTGAGATTCTAATTTGTCTCTATGTTTCCGGTCACCTTGCCCTGATTAAAAGCAGTGGTTCGTGCTTTCAGTTTTGCGCGAATGCTGCCATCAATCCATGGTTTTTGGTTTGGGAATGTTTTAATAGAGTCTGTGGGTACAACATCACTGATGCACGTGCTAATAAACCCGCTCACCGAATCAGCGTATTCCTCAATGTTCTTGTTCGCTGCAATGCGGAACATATCGCAGTCCATGTGACTCTCCACACAGGTCATGTAGGAGGGGAAGAATTGTTATGTATTTGTGTAGTACCATTTACACCTTTATACTTACCGTAGTTTAGGGGCGGCAGGGTAGCCTAGTGGTTAGAGCTTTGGACTAGTAACCGGAAGGTTGCGAGTTCAAACCCCGAGCTGACAAGGTACAAATCGGTCGTTCTGCCCCTGAACAGGCAGTTAACCCACTGTTCCCAGGCCGTCATTGAAAATAAGAATGTGTTCTTAACTGACTTGCCTGGTTAAATAAAGGTAAAATTAAAAAAATAAAATAAAAGTAGTAGCATAATGGGTGATGTGTGTTGAGCTGCATAAATGGTTGAAATGATTCCTGTCTCCCGTCTCATCATTACTGAATTGTCATACAGACGTGTTTCTGAAACCCACGAGACATAACAATTAAAAATACGATTTACTTTGTGTCACTATCTCTCTGTTAAAAAATAACGTTCCCGCTAATGGGTTATTCCCTGTGTGACTACTGTCACTATTTTCTTTTTAATTACAAAAAGCCTTAAATAGCTCCAACGCATTAATCCTTATTCTGTCAGGCTTACTCAGCCATACTGTGAAGTGCGGCAGTGGAAGTTCCAATCGCCTTGAATAATCTTGACTTGATGCTCTAACTACGGACACAGTTAGCTGTGTGAATCTCTCCTTCTTAGAGTAAATGGGGTTCAAGGTGAATCCACACTCACGAATCCATGCACATCTACACGAGTGATAACGTTTTTTTATCGTTTTAAGGAAGAAAGAAACACAGAATACACACAGTTTGAATCCAGACAGTAAAGTATTTAATATACCAACAGCTCACAGTAAGGTGTTTCCCATATTCTTTGACGTACTGTATGCTCAGAATTAGCTAGACCAGAACACACTGAAAGACTTGCCTACTTATTAGCAGCACAGTCTTCCACATACACTGCAGTGGAGGCTAGTGACCTGAAAAATTGAGGAGGATGGGAGACTCACGGTATAGGCGCAGAACGCACAGAGACCACAAAGTGTGTTTCAAAAATCATCAAAGACTAATTATTTTAACCAAAAGCATTTAATTAAGACATTTATAGTGTAACACTATGGGGAAGTGGAACGAGAGGGCTTGCTCACACCAAGGAGTTGGAAAGACCACAGCAGCAGATTTAATGAGTATACAGGCATGAGTTGGAGGTGTCCAGAGGCCCTGTCAAATGAAAACCCATTAAACTGCAGTGAACCTTGAGTATTTGAATCATATTATATTTACATTTACATTTAAATATTTAGCAGACGCTCTATCCATAGAGCGACTTACAATTTTAGTGCATTCACCTTATAGACATCCAGTGGAACAATACCTTACAATAGTGTATCTGCAACTTTAGGGGGCAGAAGAGATTACTGGTCCATCCGTAGGTATTCCTTAAAGAGGTGGGGCTTCAGGTGTCTCCGGAAGGTGGTGATTGACCCGCTGTCCTGGCGTCGTGGGGAGTTTGTTCCACCATTGGGGGCCAGAGCAGCGAACAGTTTTGACTGGGCTGAGCGGAACTGTACTTCCTCAGTGGTAGGAGGCGAGCAGGCCAGAGGTGGATGAACGCAGTGCCCTTGTTTGGGTGTAGGGCCTGATCAGAGCCTGGAGGTACTGAGGTGCCGTTCCCTCACAGCTCCGTAGGCAAGCACCATGGTCTTGTAGCGGATGCGAGCCTACAACTGGAAGCCAGTGGAGAGAGCGGAGGAGCGGTGACGTGAGAGAACTTGGGAAGGTTGAACACCAGACGGGCTGCGGCGTTCTGGATGAGTTGTAGGGGCTTAATGGCACAGGCAGGGAGCCCAGCCAACAGCGAGTTGCAGTAATCCAGACGGAGATGACAAGTGCCTGGA
>NW_026287527.1:0-9635 GCF_023373465.1 Oncorhynchus keta | reverse complement strand
AAGCTGATTTAAGTCAACTGTAAAAATTCTATGTAGTCTTTGTAAGCAATTCCAGTGTAGATTTTGCCTTGTGTTCAAGGTTATTGTCCTGCTGAAATGTGAATTTGTCTCACAGTGGCTGTTGGAAAGCAGACTGAACATGGTTTTCCTCTAGGATTTTGCCTGTGCTTATAGCTGCATTCCGTTATAGCTGCATTTTTATCCTAACAAACTCCCTAGTACTTGCCAATTACGAGCATACCCATACCATGATGCAACCACCACCAAGCTTGAAAATATGAAGAGTGGTACTCAGTGATGTGTGAGATTCACCCCAAACACAACACCTTGTATTCAGGACAAATGTGTGTATTCAGGACAAAAGTTAATTTCTTTGCCACATTTTTGCAGTACTATTTAAGTGCCTTGTTGCAAACAGGATACATGTTTTGTAATATTATTTTTCTGTACAGGTTTCCTTTTCACTCTGTATTTTAGGTTAGTATTGTGGAGTAACTCAAATATTGTTGATCCAATCTCAGTTCTCATATCACAACCATTTAAACGCTGTTTTAAAATCACCACTGGCCTCATGGTAAAGTCTCTGAGCAGTTTCCTTCCTCTCTGGCAACAGGGTTAAAGACGCCTGTATCTTTGTAGTGACTGGATGTACTGATACACCATCCAAAGTGTAATTAATAACTTCACCATGCTCCATGTGCGTGGGGTGCAGAGATGGGGTAGTCATTCAAAAATCATGTTAACCACTATTATTGATCACAGAACGAGTCCATGCAAATTATGAGATTTGTTAAGCAAATTTTTACTCCTGGAATTATTTTGCTCGTCATACCAAAGGGGTTGAATACTTATTGACTCAAGACATTTCTGTTGTAAATGTATGAATTTCAAAATGTTCTACAAACAAATTTCCACTGATGTCATTGGATATTGTGTGTAGATCTGTGATAATCTAAATGTAAATCATTTTAAATTCGGGCTGTAACAAAATGTGGAAAAAGTAAAGGGGCGTGAATAATTTCTGAAGGCACTGTATATGTTCAACCTTTTAGAAAAGAAAGCACAATGTATCTAGTCCTCTCATTTGTGTATTGAAGTGGCCAAAAGTTTAGTATTCGGTTCCATATTCCTAGCAACGCAATGATTACATCAAGCATGGATACAAACTTGTTAGATGCATTTGCAGTTTGTTTTGGTAGTGTGATTATCAATTTAATCAATTTTGAATTCTGTCCGTAACACAAAATGTGGAATAAAGGGTATGAATACTTTGAAGGCACTGTATATGAAAATACCTTCAAATAAAATATGTTCTTTACTGTCACCTCAAAACATTTAATCTCCAATCCAAAATGCTTGAGTATAGAGCCAAATTAAAAAAAGTTTTAGTTTCATTACCCAAATAAATACGTTGGGGAGTATGTAACAGAAGTTAACTCCTATTCAAAAGGAAGAAGTTGCTTATGACTTGAACTGAATATTGAATTAGCCGTTGCAGTCCACGTGACAGATGTGATGTCAGTTAGCTCTGATTCACATGCAGAAATAAAATGTGGATGAATAGCTTACCTGACCCTGGATATCAGAGATCTTTGCCCAAGAGAATTCAAACTCACTCAAAGGAACCTGTGGCAAGATAAAAACAAACATATTGCTGCTGAAAGACTTCATTTTTTGCATGTTTTTCTTGGTTTTGCTGGGTTGAGGTAATGAGAGATGGTTGAGTTAGAGTCTTACCTTGGCTTGTTTGAGGAAGCGCAGGAAGCCCAGCTCCTCTGGCCTGAGGATTAGGAGGGCATGGCCTATGCCGTTGATCCCGCGAGCCGTTCTGCCCACCCTGTGGATATATTCCTAGGAAAAGAGGGAATAAATAAAGAAGAGGGAAAACAATGTGAATGCTTCCTCCTCCACCAACTTTACAGTTGGCACTATGCATTCGGGCAGATAGATTGTTTCATCAGACCAGAGGACATTTATCCAAAAAGTACAATCTTTGTCCTCATGTGCAGTTGCAAACGGTAGTCTGGCTTTTATGGCGGTTTTGGAGCAGTGGCTTCCTCCTTGCTGAGCGACCTTTCAGGTTATGTCGATATAGGATTAGTTTTACTGTGGATATTGATACTTCTGTACCTGTTTCTTCCAGCATCTTAACAAGGTCCTTTGCTGTTGTTCTGGCATTGATTTACACTTTTCGCACCACAGTACGTTCATCTCTAGGAGACAGAACGCATCTCCTTCCTGAGTGGCATGACGTGGTCCCATGGTGTTTATACTTGCGTACTATTGTTTGTACAGATGAAGGTGGTACCTTCAGGCGTTTGGAAATTGCTCCCAAGAATGAACCAGACTTGAGGTCTACAATTCTTTTCTGAGGGCTTGGCTGATTTCTTTTGATTTTCCCATGATGTCAAGCAAAGAGGCACTGAGTTTAAAGGTAGGCCTTGAAATACATCCACAGGTACACCTCCAATTGACTCAAATGATGTCAATTAGCCTATCAGAAGATTCTAAAACATTACATACATTTCTGGAATTTCCAGGCGGTTTAAAGGCACAGTCAACTTAGTGTATGTAAACTTCTGACCCACTGGACTTGTGATACAGTAAATTATATGTGAAATAATCTGTCTGTAAACAGTTGTTGGAAAAATGACTTGTGTCATGCACAAAGTAGATGTCCTAACCGACTTGCCAAAACTATAGTTTGTTAACAAGAAATTTGTGGAATGGTTGAAAAATGAGTTTTAATGACTCCAACCTAAGTGTATTTCAACTTCCGACTTCAACTGTACATATATGCACACACATATATTTATATGTGCATATACACACCACCCAAAACGGGGACTTGGCAAGTGAGAGGGCAAATGGACATGTGCTGGCCACAGGTTTACTCCTATCTGTGCAGGTGCATGCCACAGGCTCACTCTAACAAAGATGTAACAATTACTGATGTTCCATCAAACACAAATGATTTGACAGGTTATGAGAAGTTCATGGCATTGATGAAGATTGAGTTGCCCCGTGACAGGAGTATACTGTAGAGGGAGATGGGAGTGTAACCTCCAGGGGAAAAGTCAGATCTTCTGCCAAGAAACAGGAACAACCAGTTAGAGGCGAGGGCACAAGTCATCATAACATCTTATATTACTCAGACACACACTAAGCTTCGTCCTGGACTAACAGGCTTGCACAATGGAAACTCTTCATTGAATGTTTTTCAGACATTACCATGAATAGTGTAATATAACTTGTTTGTGGATATGACGTGTGGCACTGGCATCTCCATCAAATTTTGTTAGAGATCACGGCTCTGCTTGCTATTATGCTATCATATACTATAATTATTTACCTATATCATGACCATGTAATATTGTGCTAACACTTTGACACCCTGTGTCATATAACCTGTCATAATATGGTCATAACACGGTCACAACCCATACATTTACACCTGGCTGGTTTTTGACACCTACAGAAATGTCAAAACCCACATTTAGTCAAAATTTTTCCCTGCCAAGACGTTCCCTTTTGTTTGAAAGTTTGTTTCTTAAATACTTTGTTGTAAATAATTATTTAGTCATGTTTTTTTCCCATCACATTTTAAATAACTTTTTGAAAAGAACCACTCCATGACACTGCCATGAAGCATTATTACCATCCTGTATCACTTTACTTGGATTAAGATAATACACTATGAAATAGTCAAACTTTATGACCATCATAATCATGTCAGTCAGACAGGTCTATCACGTACATGCCATTATATCAGTAAAAAAAAGGGTGTCTTGTCCCGCACCTGAAATCTGATCCCGCGCACATCCCCAAATTGTTTAACTTGGGTCAAACGTTTCGTGTAGCCTTCCACAAGCTTCCCACAATAAGTTGGGTGAATTTTGGCCCATTCCTCCTGACAGAACTGGTGTAACTGAGTCAGGTTTGTAGGCCTCCTTGATTGCACATGCTTTTTCAGTTCTGTCCACAAGTTTTCTATAGGTTTGAGGTCAGGGCTTTGTAATGGCCACTCCAATACCTTGACTTTGTTGTCCTTAAGCCATTTTGGTACAACTTTGGAAGTATGTTTGGGGTCATTGTCGATTTGGAAGACCCATTTGCGACCAGGCTTTAACTTCCTGACTGAAGTCTTGAGATGTTGCTTCAATGTATCCACATAATTGTCCGTCCTCATGATGCGATCTTATTTTGTGAATTGCACCAGTCCCTCCTGTAGCAAAGCACCCCCACAACATGATGCTGCCACCGCCGTGCTTCACGGTTGGGATGGTGTTCTTCAGCTTGCAAGCCTCCCCATTTTTCCTCCAAACATAACATAACATGGTCATTATGGCCAAACAGTTCTATTTTGGTTTCATCAGACCAGAGGACATTTCTCCAAAAAGTTCAATCTTTGTCCCCATGTGCAGTTGCGAACCGTAGTCTGGCTTTTTTTGGAGAAGTGGCTTCTTCCTTGCTGAGGACCTTTCAGGTTATGTCGATATAGGACTCATTTAACTGTGGATATAGATAATTTTGTACCTGTTCCCTCCAGCATCTTCACAGGGCCCTTTGCTGTTCTGGGATTGATTTGCACTTTTCGCACCAAAGTACGTTCATCTCTAGGAGACAGAACGCGTCTCCTTCCTGAGCGGTAATGACGGCTGCGTGGTCCCATGGTGTTTATTTTTGCGTACTATTGTTTGTACAGAATACGTGGTACCTTCAGGCGTTTGGAAATTGCTCCCAAGAATGGAACAGACTTGTGGAGGTCTACAATGTTTATTCAGAGGTCTTGGCTGATTTCTTTTGATTTTCCCATGATGTCAAGCAAAGAAGCACTGAGTTTGAAGGTAAGCCTTGAAATACATCCACAGGTACACCTCCAATTGACTCAAATTATGTCAATTAGCCTATCAGAAGATTCTAAAACATTACATACATTTCTGGAATTTCCAGGCGGTTTAAAGGCACAGTCAACTTAGTGTATGTAAACTTCTGACCCACTGGACTTGTGATACAGTAAATTATATGTGAAATAATCTGTCTGTAAACAGTTGTTGGAAAAATGACTTGTGTCATGCACAAAGTAGATGTCCTAACCGACTTGCCAAAACTATAGTTTGTTAACAAGAAATTTGTGGAATGGTTGAAAAATGAGTTTTAATGACTCCAACCTAAGTGTATTTCAACTTCAAACTGTACATATATGCACACACATATATTTATATGTGCATATACACACCACCCAAAACGGGGACTTGGCAAGTGAGAGGGCAAATGGACATGTGCTGGCCACAGGTTTACTCCTATCTGTGCAGGTGCATGCCACAGGCTCACTCTAACAAAGATGTAACAATTACTGATGTTCCATCAAACACAAATGATTTGACAGGTTATGAGAAGTTCATGGCATTGATGAAGATTGAGTTGCCCCGTGACAGGAGTATACTGTAGAGGGAGATGGGAGTGTAACCTCCAGGGGAAAAGTCAGATCTTCTGCCAAGAAACAGGAACAACCAGTTAGAGGCGAGGGCACAAGTCATCATAACATCTTATATTACTCAGACACACATTAAGCTTCGTCCTGGACTAACAGGCTTGCACAATGGAAACTCTTCATTGAATGTTTTTCAGACATTACCATGAATAGTGTAATATAACCTGTTTGTGGATATGACGTGTGGCACTGGCATCTCCATCAAATTTTGTTAGAGATCACGGCTCTGCTTGCTATTATGCTATCATATACTATAATTATTTACCTATATCATGACCATGTAATATTGTGCTAACACTTTGACACCCTGCGTCATATAACCTGTCATAATATGGTCATAACACGGTCACAACCCATACTTTATTTTTTTATGGCTGGTTTTGACACCTACAGAAATGTCAAAACCCACATTTAGTCAAATTAAAATTCCCTGCCAAGACGTTCCCTTTTGTTTGAAAGTTTGTTTCTTAAATACTTTGTTGTAAATAATTATTTAGTCATGTTTTTTTCCCATCACATTTTAAATAACTTTTTGAAAAAGAACCACTCCATGACACTGCCATGAAGCATTATTACCATCCTGTATCACTTTACTTGGATTAAGATAATACACTATGAAATAGTCAAACTTTATGACCATCATAATCATGTAAGTCAGACAGGTCTATCACGTACATGCCATTATATCAGTAAAAAAGGGTGTCTTGTCCCGCACCTGAAATCTGATCCGCGCACATCCCCAAATTGTTTAACTTGGGTCAAACGTTTCGTGTAGCCTTCCACAAGCTTCCCACAATAAGTTGGGTGAATTTTGGCCCATTCCTCCTGACAGAACTGGTGTAACTGAGTCAGGTTTGTAGGCCTCCTTGATTGCACATGCTTTTTCAGTTCTGTCCACAAGTTTTCTATAGGTTTGAGGTCAGGGCTTTGTAATGGCCACTCAATACCTTGACTTTGTTGTCCTTAAGCCATTTTGGTACAACTTTGGAAGTATGTTTGGGGTCATTGTCGATTTGGAAGACCCATTTGCGACCAGGCTTTAACTTCCTGACTGAAGTCTTGAGATGTTGCTTCAATGTATCCACATAATTGTCCGTCCTCATGATGCCATCTTATTTTGTGAATTGCACCAGTCCCTCCTGTAGCAAAGCACCCCCACAACATGATGCTGCCACCGCCGTGCTTCACGGTTGGGATGGTGTTCTTCAGCTTGCAAGCCTCCCCATTTTCCTCCAAACATAACATAACATGGTCATTATGGCCAAACAGTTCTATTTTGGTTTCATCAGACCAGAGGACATTTCTCCAAAAAGTTCAATCTTTGTCCCCATGTGCAGTTGCGAACCGTAGTCTGGCTTTTTTGGAGAAGTGGCTTCTTCCTTGCTGAGGACCTTTCAGGTTATGTCGATATAGGACTCATTTAACTGTGGATATAGATAATTTTGTACCTGTTCCCTCCAGCATCTTCACAGGGCCCTTTGCTGTTCTGGGATTGATTTGCACTTTTCGCACCAAAGTACGTTCATCTCTAGGAGACAGAACGCGTCTCCTTCCTGAGCGGTATGACGGCTACGTGGTCCCATGGTGTTTATACTTGCGTACTATTGTTTGTACAGATGAACGTGGTACCTTCAGGCGTTTGGAAATTGCTCCCAAGAATGAAGCAGACTTGTGGAGGTCGACAATATTTTTCTGAGGTCTTGGCTGATTTCTTTTGATTTTCCCATGATGTCAAGCAAAGAGGCACTGAGTTTAAAGGTACACCTCCAATTAACTGAAATTATGTAATTTAGCATATCAGAAGCTTCTAAAGCCATGACATAATTTTCTGGAATTTTCCAAGATGTTTAAAGGCAGTCAATTTAGTGTATGTAAACTTCTGACCCACTGGAATTGCGACAGTGAATTATGAGTGAAATAATCTGTCTGTAAATAATTGGAAAATGTATGTGTCATGCACGAAGTAGATTTCCTAACAGACTTGCCAAAACTATAGTTTGTTATTAAGAAATTTGTGGAGTGGTTGAAAAACAAGTTTTAATGACTCCAACCTAAGTGTATTTAAACTGACTTCAACATGGTCAACTAAAAAACATTGCATTTTAGGCTATGGTGTAATGCAATGTTTTGCCGTGTGGGTAGGTTTTGTGGATTGACACTTATGTAGGTGTCATAACCAGCCATACAATAATGTAATACCTGTCATAACGTCTAAATACATGCATCATGACATTATTACGATCATATAACAGGTTGACAAGTTACTGTAGGTAAGCTGTTATATGTTATAACCATGTCATAACATGTTGAGACACTGGGTGTCAAGTGTTCGCAATATTATTGCGTACAACTGGACTACTGTCTTCGGACTGGTTCAGACCCATATCTTCACTGCACCACCTATATTAAACCTGTGCTTGAATACACCGCCCCCATGTGGAACTTATGTCACTACAACCACTAGCTCAGGATCTCTTCAATGGTGATCAGTTTTTCAAATGAGACATTTGAGAAAACAGCATGCCATTACTTTTGTTCTGGAAATTGGTTGCAATACCCTACCTCTAATTATGAAGGACGCAAGTGTAATAACTCTTAGCCACAAAATGTATCAACAACTGAAAAGGCTCGTTTAAAAAAAAAAATATATATATATAAATAAAAGTATACTATAAAATGGGAATACGATGGTTGCAACGCTGTGAAATGCTGTGTGCCAACAACAGTGTGTGGGTGTATATAAACGTTTTAATTAGCCAGTAAAGTAGAAGGATGAAAATCATGGAAATACATTTAGCAATGTACAGTTCTGTATAATTAAATCAAAGACAGTCCATATTTAAAAATCCACATCTTCTGTGAGTAAAGGACTGCAGGGCTGTCTCAACAGTTATTAGCCCACAGAGAGTCCTGTCACTAGATACAAAATACCTGTCCAGAAAGACAGGTGGAGGCATTGAAGCGGAAATTGGGCCTCCGACAGGTAGCAAGAGACTGTTCTAACACATACAAATAGGGAGCGAGACATGACGCCCATTACAGGGTCTCTAGATAAGATAGAGATTGAGAGGGGAGTGCGTCCAGGTCAGGAAGCCATTTTGTGGTGGCCCCCCAAGGACCGCAGGTCAGCGTGAGAATTGCCTCTTGTCCCCCTTGCCTTTGTTGACGTGCTTGAAGATTTTGGCTTTGTGAGCGGGCTTGCCCTTCTGGTAGCCGAAGCCGCCACCTCCACCCCTCTTCGTCATCTTCAGTCCTCCTTTGCTGTGAACGTCTGGAGAGGAGTGCTGGGTTAAGGGAAACACTGTACTGCACTGAATTGACCAATTGAGAAGGCTTTTATCGTTACGACCTGGGAGAGGGGGTGGGGGGTGCCAGAGGGATGGAATAAAGGATGTTTGACAACAGACATTGACAAACAAAGTAAGGCGATTGCAACCCTTCAGAAACGACATTGGTGAAAATATGCCCAGGCACTTGGCTGTAGAAAAGGATACTGAGGTCGACGTAGGGAGGCACAGTAAAGCCGAAAGACTGTGCAACCATGGGGAGGTTGAGCGTGTTGACACTGTAGATCGCTTTGAGGGAATGAGAGTCGTACGCCCGCACATAGGACTTGTAGGCCTCCTGGGCTGACTTGTGCAGGTAGTAGTTCTTCTCAATCAGCTTATTCAGCTGCAAATAACAAATTGAGAAAACTACAAACCTTTCTGTGGATTTGTCATTGAGATTTCAAGGCTTGTCAGATAATTGCATACACTCCACTGCGTATTTATTTGGACAGTGAAGCTAAAACTTTATATTTGGTTCTATACCACAGCATTTTGGAATAGAGATCAAATGTTTGAGGCGACAGTATAGAATGTCAACTTTTATTTGAGGGCATTTTGAAATAGTGCCTTCAGAACATATTCATACCCCTGAACTTATTCAACAGTTTGTTGTGTCACAGCGTGAGTCAACATGGATTCAATATAAAAACAATTGTCCCCCAACTACACACAAACTTTGAAAACGTTGCACACCTGGATATTAAAATACTTATTATTATTATTATTTATATATTATTTAATTATATTATATATATTTTTTGTTAAATTCTTCAAGCTCTATGGAGTTGATTGTTGATAATGGCTAGACAGCC
>NW_026287526.1:0-6513 GCF_023373465.1 Oncorhynchus keta | reverse complement strand
GTTACGCATTACTCCTACTGATGGTCAGGGCAAAAGCTACTCCTAACATCCTACCGGTGGTCAGGGCAAAGCTACTCTAACATCCTACTGATGGTCAGGCAAAGCTACTCTAACATCCTACCGATGGTCAGGCAAAGCTACGCTACCATCCTACTGATGTGTCAGGGCAAAGCTACTCTAACATCCTACTGATATCGTGGGCAAAGCTACTTCAACATCCTACTGATGATCATAAAAGCTACCCCAACATCCTACTGATGGTCAGGGGCAAAGCTACTCTAACATCCTACTGATGGTCAGGGCAAAGCTACCCAACATCCTACTGATGGTCAGGGGCAAAGCCGCTAAATTTCTCAACATCCTACTGATGGTCAGGGCAAAGCTACCTAACATCCTACTGATGGTCAGGGCAAAGTTACCTAATATCCTACTGATGGTTTCAAATAAAGCTACCCAACATCCTCACTGATGGTCAGCAAAGCTACTTACCATCCTACTGATGGTCAGGCAAAGCTACTCTAACATCCTACTGATGGTCAGGGCAAAGCTACTCTAACATCCCACTGATGGTCAGGGCAAAGCTACCCTAACATCCTACCGATGGTCAGGGGCAAAGCTACCCTTAACATCCTACTGATGGTCAGGGCAAAGCTACCAATATCTCTACCCGATGGTCAGGGCAAAGCTACCCTAACATCCTACCGATGGTCAGGGCAAAGCTACCTAACATCCCACAAGGATGGCTCAGGCAAAGCTACTCAATGATCCTACCGATGGTCAGCAAATACTCTAACATCCTACTGATGGTCGTGCGCAAAGCTACCCCAATTATCCTACCACGGTCAGCAAAAGCCACCCTAACATCCTACTGATGACTCTGTGTCCCGCTCGCTCTCTCTCTCTCTCTCTCTCTCTCTCTCTCTCTCTCTCTCTCTCTCTCTCTCTCTCTCTCTCTCTCTCCTGCCTGAAAGAGAAATGAAGAGGATAGAGTTAACCTTTCTTTTTTTTCATCCCTCCTCTCTGGGTATGTCACGTCCTATTTGAGTCCTGGGGTGGCCTCTCCATCCGTCTCTCTTCTCTAGCGGGGAGGTCTCTCTTTTCTCTCTCTTCCACTTGGCTGGCGTTGCGGCGAGGCTCCTCTCTGTGGTCAAGCCCATACTCACACACGGGGAGAGAGATGCGCCCGGCCGTCGTAGCATTTGACAGCCGAGCCTTCCGACAGGCGTGAAGACTTTGGCTGACAGAGCTGGGGCTCACTCAGAGACAGTTCCGCCAGACCCATCGCTTAATACAACAATAGCGCAAGCTGACTCTCCAGACGCAGAGAGCATCGCAGAGCCAATATGGGAAGCCTTGACACGGCGTGACTGCATTCATTTTGATTTATAGATAGACATATGAGATGAATAATGTTTGCGACGTCACGCCCGCGTCCCTTCTTGCTGTCATAGCTAGTTTGTGTCAATGATACCCACACCTCTTCCAGTGGAGCTGGGAAGCGGGAATCAATCATAAATAGCTGTGTAGCATGGATCAGTCGATATCTGTTGGGTAGATACGACTGACGATGACAGTGTACGGTCATATTTGTTCCAGGTGAGATCACCAGTTCTGGTTGAGGCTTGGCGGATCTTCTGACCGCCTTGATAATGTGTCACGATTGATTCCTGATGGGTTTTCATACCCACCATCGCCAGAGCCCTCTTGCAAAACACCTATATTTTACAGTTGCCAATGTAGCGCTAACATAATCAGACCGCAAATCATCATGGCTCTTTAGGAGAGCCTTATTAAAATATTGCTTTTGAAGCAGTTTGTACAATTTAAATTGTTCCAGAATCCATTAATATTTACTAAGAGGCTTTTCCTTAAAAAAAAAGAAAACACCCAAGTGCTGCGGGTCTGAATTAATAAGCTAGCTTTGTTACGATTCATTTAGCTAAGCTACAAAAAAAATGTATCAAGCAGAAACTGTTAAGGATGAACGACATTATCTTATGACACTCATATCTCCAGACATCACAGAGGTGGGTGAGGATTTACAGTCAATGGATGAATCCTAATGAGAGACGGATCAGCCGCCTTATTATGGGTTAAGGTGGAGAGAGAGAGAGAGAGAGAGAGAGAGAGAGAGAGAGAGAGAGAGAGAGAGAGAGAGAGAGAGAGAGAGAGAGAGAGAGAGAGAGAGAGAGAGAGAGAGAGAGAGAGAGAGAGAGAGAGAGAGAGAGAGAGAGAGAGAGAGAGAGAGAGAGAGAGAGAGAGAGAGAGAGAGAGAGAGAGAGAGAGAAGCATTAAAATGTATGCACTCAATACTGTAAGTCGCTCTGGATAAGAGTGTCTGCTAAAATGACTATGTAATATGTAACTACAGGTAAACACAGAGGACCTATTGGATGAATAAGCTTGTATTCTAGTGGAATGATATCGACTTGAGCTCTGAATGGCGATAAGCTCATTATGATCGTGTGATATAAAAATACCGTTATGATCATATAGCCTACCTCAATTTTATAAATATAATTTAAACAAAATGGCTGAACAACAATGGCAATTCAAGCAAAGCCAATATGCAGTGATAATGTATTGGCCCTATTAGCTTACTGCACAAACCTCATTGCTACAGTACTGTTTTTAAACAGGTTAATGTTGCATAGGCTTGTGTTTTTAAAGTCATGTTAAAAGATCCCGACTTGCATTTTGACTCAGAAAAGGTTGGTTACCCTGGTGTAGGGGAGGAGAATAATTTTGAAACCTTTGAGGTTCATTGAGACATGGATTGTGTAGGTGTGCCATTCAGAGGGTGGATGGGCATCCGGCCAACTTGACACAACTGTGGCAAGCATTGGAGTCAACATGGGCCAGCATCCCTGTGGAACACTTTCGACACCTTGTAGTCCATGTACCGACAAATTGAAGCTGCTCTAAGGACAAAAGGGGGTGCAACTCAATAGTTGGAAGGTATTCCTAATGTTTTGTGCACTCAGTGCATGTTTCTTGTCATATCCTCCACCCACATAACCTATCCAAGGCTATCCATAGACTCATTCTGTCTGGAGGGCCATAGGCCCCAGGCTGCCATCCATCTGGGTGCCAGCTTGAGCTCAGTGAAGTGTGGCTGCTTCCAGCCAAGGTGTCCCATCACACTCCAGTGAAACCAGGGCCCAGTTGAGTTGTTCTGCCCTCGTCTATCTGCCCAGGGCCCTAAATCAGGGAGGCAGCCTTCAGTGCACCGCAGATCGTCCCAGGACCAATAAAGGAAGGAGGAACTGGCGTTGTCACAAACCCCCAGATGTGATGTGATATCCACTTGAGCCAGGTTCCATGTCTAATTAATCTTTTCTGGTGAAGAAATCCACTAAGTTAGGAGCTTAAGGGCCCCTTCTTGAATTTGATGTGGTTTTCTACAACTAAACTCTAATGTGGATGGATATCATTTTTCCATCTCTCTGGATGAAAGCCGTGCCTATCCTCCCCTTTGTGATTGTTCTTTGTTCTGCATGTCCAAAGTGGATGGTCTAGTGGTCCAGGGGGTCCTGTTATTTGAGCTGGTGCCAGGCAGAGGGAGACGAGGGCCCACTGACCCTGACCTCCCCTGTTGCCCCTTGACTCTGGCCCTGGCAGCTGCTGACACTGGAACTGTCACGGCAGATTTCCTCCAAGAGGTGAAACAAGGATCGGACCAATACGCAGGTGGTAGGTGTCCATGGTTTTTAATAAGAAAAACTAAACATGAACACAGAATACAAAATAATAAAGTGAACTGGCAATGAAACAGTCCTGTGTGGCACAAACACTGACACAGAAAACAACCACAAAATACCCAAAGAATATGGCTGCCTAAATATGGTTCCCAATCAGAGACAACGATAGACAGCTGCCTGTCACGAATCCCGTTTCCTGAGTCTGTTTTTTGCCTGTGTTCTGTCCTGGAGTGTTTTTTTCCGGCGTCCTGGAACGCACCCTGTCTGGTTGCCGGGCAATGTAGCCAGTTGGGAGTTCTGATTACCCGCACCTGTATCCCATCAGCCCTTGATGAGCTCGGCTTTCGATTCTTTACAGGGTGCTACGGTTTTTACGAAGCTTGATTTACGTAATGCTTATCATTTGGTTCGGATCAAAGAGGGGGACGAGTGGTTGACTGGGTTCAATACCCCGATGGGACATTTCGAGTACCAGGTGATGCCGTTTGGATTGACCAACGCTCCTGCTGTGTTCCAAAGTATGGTGAATGACGTTCTGAGAGAGATGATTGGTATTTTTGTTTTCGCTTTACCTGATGATATCCTCATCTTCCTCGAAGGAGCTTTCTAGCCACGTTCAGCATGTCACAGGTCCTGCAGCGGTTATTGGAGAACCGTCTGTTCGTGAAGGCTGAGAAGTGTGATTTTTCACGCCCACACGACGTCCTTCCTCGGGTACATCATCTCCAGGGGAGAGATCAAGATGGACCAAGAGAAGGTTCGGGCGGTTCGGGATTGGGTCCAGCCCGGTACGAGATTGGAGCTCCAGAGATTCCTGGGGTTTGCACATTTGTATCAGAGGTTTATCCGTGATTACAGCTGGGTGGCCGCCCCTTTAACTGTACTGACGTCTTGCACCAGAAAGTTCTGTTGGTCTCCTGAGGCAGACCGAGCATTTCTAGATTTGAAGAGCCGATTCACCAACGCCCCAATTCTCTCTCAACCTGACACTTCCCGTCAGTTCGTTGTGGAGGTGGATGCGTCTGATGTGGGGATGGGCGCCATCCTGTCCCAGCATAGCTCCACTGATGGTAAACTCCATCCCTGCGCATTCTACTCTTGTCGTCTTTCTCCAGCTGAAAGAAACTACGATGTGGGTAACCGGGAGCTTCTCGCTGTGAAGCTTGCCTTGGAGGAGTGGCGTCACTGGTTGGAGGGAGCGGAACAACCGTTTGTGGTCTGGACTGACCACAAGAATCTGGCTTACGTGCAATCGGCTAAACGTCTCCACTCCCGTCAGGCCCGGTGGGCTTTGTTTTTTGGACGCTTACATTTTTCCCTGACATTCCGACCTGGGTCGAAGGACGGGAAGGCGGACGCCCTGTCCCGGATGTTCTCCAAGACGGAGGAGAGTGGGGCCAAGACTGAGACGATTCTTCCCCAGAACATTGTCGTTGGAGCCGTTACATGGAGGGTTGAGGAGGAGGTGATGGCGGCTCTTCGGACACAGCCCGGGCCCGGTAACGGTCCACCCGGTCGGTTGTTCGTGCCTGAGTCGGTTCGTTCTGCTGTCCTTCAGTGGTCCCACGTGTCACCCTGGTGTTGCTCGGACTATGGTGCTACTGCGCAGACGATTTTGGTGGCCTGCCATGGGAGAAGATACCCGGAGGTTTGTTGCCGCTTGTCCTGTTTGTGCGCAGAATAAGAGTACCAATCGGGCCAGCTCTGGGCTTCTTCACCCCCTACCTATTCCCCGGTGACCTTGGTCGCATCTGGCCCTGGATTTTGTCACGGGGTTGCCCTCTTCTGTTGGTAACACGGTTATTCTGACCATTGTGGATAGATTCAGCAAGTTTGCCCACTTTGTTCCCCTCTCCAAGCTGCCTTCTGCCACTGAGACGTCCGAGATCCTGGTTAGGGAGGTGTTCAGGGTCCACGGGTTGCCCTGTGACATTGTTTCTGACCGTGGTCCTCAGTTTACCTCTGCTGTCTGGAAATCCTTCTGTTTGGCCATTGGAGCTACAGTCAGTCTCACATCTGGATTTCACCCCCAATCTAATGGTCAGGCGGAGAGAGCCAACCAGAAGATGGAGTCCACGCTGCGCTGTCTTGTTTCCTCTGATCCCACCTCTTGGTCCTCTCAATTACCCTGGGTCGAGTATGCTCATAATACTCTCCCTTCATCTGCCACTGGGATGTCTCCCTTCCAGTGCCTGTACGGTTACCAACCTCCCTTGTTTCCTTCTCAGGAGCGGGATCTCTCGGTTCTTTCTGTCCAGACCCACATTCGTCGTTGCCACCGCACCTGGCATCGGGCCAGGAAGGCCCTCCTTAAGGTTTCTGACCGGTATAAGATCCAGGCGAATCGTCGCCGTGTTCCTGCCCCCGCTTATACCGTCGGAGATAGGGTTTGGTTGGCTACACGGGATCTTCCTTTACGGACTGAGTCGAGGAAACTGTCACCGAAGTTCATTGGTCCGTTTGTGGTGGAGAAGATCATTAATCCTGTTGTGGTCCGACTCAAGTTGCCTGCTACACTAATAGTACATCCCACCTTTCATGTCTCCTGCCTCAAGCCGGTTCTCCTCAGTCCTCTGTTGCCCCCTCCTCCTCGTCCTCCTCCTCTGGTCCTGTCTACACGGTGCGCCTCATCATGGACTCCAGACGGCGGGGTCGAGGCTTCCAGTATTTAGTGGATTGGGAAGGATATGGTCCTGAGGAGAGGAGTAGGATTCCTCGGCGTCAGATCCTTGACGATGACCTGCTTCGTGACTTTTACCGCCTCCACCCTGGCGCTCCGGGTAGTCCGCCCGGTGGCGTTCGTCGGAGGGGG
>NW_026287525.1:0-4012 GCF_023373465.1 Oncorhynchus keta | reverse complement strand
CATTTTACATTTACATTTAAGTCATTTAGCAGACGCTCTATCCAGAGCGACTTACAAATTGGTGCATACACCTTATGACAACCAGTGAACAGCCACTTGCATCTAAATCTTGTTGGGGGAGAAGGGATTATCACCTTACTTACCCTATCCTAGACTTTGAAGAGGTGGGGTTTCAGGTGTCTCCCGGAAGGTGTGATTGACTCGCTGTCCTGGCGTTTCGTGAGGGAGTTTGTTCCACCATTGGGGGCCAGAGCAGCGAACAGTTTTGACTGGGCTGAGCGGGAACTGTACTTCCTCAGTGGTAGGGAGGCGAGCAGGCCAGAGGTGGATGAACGCAGTGCCCTTTGTTTGGGTGTAGGGCCTGATCAGAGCCTGGAGGTACTGAGGTGCCGTCTCCCTCACAGCCCGTAGGCGAGCACCATGGTCTTGTAGCGGATGCGAGCTTCAACTGGAAGCCAGTGTAGAGAGCGGAGGAGCGGGGTGACGTGAGAGAACTTGGGAAGGTTGAACACCAGACGGGCTGCGGCGTTCTGGATGAGTTGTAGGCTTTAATGGCACAGGCAGGGAGCCCAGCCAACAGCGAGTTGCAGTAATCAAGACGGGAGATGACAAGTGCCTGGATTAGGACCTGCGCCGCTTCCTGTGAGGCAGGGTCAGACTCTGCGGGATGTTGTAGAGCATGAACCTACAGGAACGGGACACCGCCTTGATGTTAGCTGAGAACGCCAGGTGTTGTCCAGGATCACGCCAAGGTTCTTAGCGCTCTGGGAGGAGGACACAATGGAGTTGTCAACCGTGATGGCGAGATCATGGAACGGGCAGTCCTTCCCCGGGAGGAAGAGGAGCTCCGTCTTGCTGAGGTTCAGCTGAGGTGGTGATCCGTCATCCACACTGATATGTCTGCCAGACATGCAGAGATGCGATTCGCCACCTGGTCATCAGAAGGGGGAAAGGAGAAGATTAATTGTGTGTCAGTCTGCATAGCAATGATAGGAGAGACCATGTGAGGTTATGACAGAGCCAAGTGACTTGGTGTATAGCGAGAATAAGAGAGGGCCTAGAACAGAGCCCTGGGGGACACCAGTGGTGAGAGCGCGTGGTGAGGAGACAGATTCTCGCCACGCCACCTGGTAGGAGCGACCTGTCAGGTAGGACGCAATCCAAGCGTGGGCCTGCCGAGATGCCTAACTCGGAGAGGGTGGAGAGGAGGATCTGATGGTTCACAGTATCGAAGGCAGCCGATAGGTCTAGAAGGATGAGAGCAGAGGAGAGAGAGTTAGTTTTTAGCAGTGCGGAGCGCTCCGTGATACAGAGAAGAGCAGTCTCAGTTGAATGACTAGTCTTGAAACCTGGGACTGATTTGGATCAAGAAGGTCATTCTGAGAGAGATAGCAGAGCTGGCCAAGGACGGCACGCCAAGAGTTTTGGAGAGAAAAGAGAGAAGGGATACGGGTCTGTAGTTGTTGACATCGGAGGGATCGAGTGTAGGTTTTTTCAGAAGGGGTGCAACTCGCTCTCTTGAAGACGGAGGGACGTAGCCAGCGGTCAGGGATGAGTTGATGAGCGAGGTGAGGTAAGGGAGAAGGTCTCCCGGAAATGGTCTGGAGAAGAGAGGAGGGGATAGGTCAAGCGGGCAGGTTGTTGGGCGGCCGGCTGTCAAAGACGCGAGATTTCATCTGGAGAGAGAGGGGAGAAAGAGGTCAGAGCATAGGGTAGGGCAGAGTGTGAGCAGAACTAGCGGTGTCGCTTTTGACTTAGCAAACGAGGATCGGATGTCATCGACCTTCTTTTCAAAATGGTTGACGAAGTCATCTGCAGAGAGGGAGGAGGGAGGGGGAGGATTCAGGAGGGAGGAGAAGGTGGCAAAGAGCTTCCTAGGGTTAGAGGCAGATGCTTGGAATTTAGAATGGTAGAAAGTGGCTTTAGCAGCAGAGACAGAGGAGGAAAATGTAGAGAGGAGGGAGTGAAAGGATGCCAGGTCCGCAGGGAGGCGAGTTTTCCTCCATTTCCGCTCGGCTGCCCGGAGCCCTGTTCTGTGAGCTCGCAATGAGTCGTCGAGCCACGGAGCGGGAGGGGAGGACCGAGCCGGCCTGGAGGATAGGGGACATAGAGAGTCAAAGGATGCAGCAAGGGAGGAGAGGAGGGTTGAGGAGGCAGAATCAGGAGATAGGTTGGAGAAAGTTTGAGCAGAGGGAAGAGATGATAGGATGGAAGAGGAGAGAGTAGCGGGGGAGAGAGAGCGAAGGTTGGGACGGCGCAATACCATCCGAGTAGGGGCAGTGTGGGAAGTGTTGGATGAGAGCGAGAGGGAAAAGGATACAAGGTAGTGGTCGGAGACTTGGAGGGGAGTTGCAATGAGGTTAGTGGAAGAACAGCATCTAGTAAAGATGAGGTCAAGCGTATTGCCTGCCTTGTGAGTAGGGGGGGAAGGTGAGAGGGTGAGGTCAAAAGAGGAGAGGAGTGGAAAGAAGGAGGCAGAGAGGAATGAGTCAAAGGTAGACGTGGGGAGGTTAAAGTCGCCCAGAACTGTGAGAGGTGAGCCGTCCTCAGGAAAGGAGCTTATCAAGGCATCAAGCTCATTGATGAACTCTCCGAGGGAACCTGGAGGGCGATAAATGATAAGGATGTTAAGCTTGAAAGGGCTGGTAACTGTGACAGCATGGAATTCAAAGGAGGCGATAGACAGATGGGTAAGGGGAGAAAGAGAGAAAGACCACTTGGGAGAGATGAGGATCCCGGTGCCACCACCCCGCTGACCAGAAGCTCTCGGGGTGTGCGAGAACACGTGGGCGGACGAGGAGAGAGCAGTAGGAGTAGCAGTGTTATCTGTGGTGATCCATGTTTCCGTCAGTGCCAAGAAGTCAAGGGACTGGAGGGAGGCATAGGCTGAGATGAACTCTGCCTTGTTGGCCGCAGATCGGCAGTTCCAGAGGCTACCGGAGACCTGGAACTCCACGTGGGTCGTACGCGCTGGGACCACCAGATTAGGGTGGGCGCGGCCACGCGGTGTGGAGTGTTTGTATGGTCTGTGCAGAGAGGAGAGAACAGGGATAGACAGACACATAGTTGACAGGCTACAGAAAAGGCTACGCTAATGCAAGGAGATTGGAATGACAAGTGGACTACACGTCTCGAATGTTCAGAAAGTTAAGCTTACGTAGCAAGAATCTTATTGACTAAAATGATTAAAATGATACAGTACTGCTAAAGTAGGCTAGCTGGCAGTAGCTGCGTTGTTGACACTACACTAATCAAGTCGTTCCGTTGAGTGTAATAGTTTCTACAGTGCTACTATTCGGGGGCTAGCTGGCTAGCTAGCAGTGTTGTTTACGTTACGTTGCGTTAAAAGAACGACAATAGCTGGCTAGCTAACCTAGGAAATCGCTCTAGACTACACAATTATCTTTGAAACAAAGACGGCTATGTAGCTAGCTATGTAGCTAGCTACGATCAAACAAATCAAACCGTTGTACTGTAATGAAAAGAAATGAAGATGTGATACTACCTGACCGGTGATTGAATTCGAATCAGTAGACGTGTGGTGACGTTGGCTAGCTGTTAGCTGTTAGCTGTTGGCTAGCTAGCAGAGTCTCCTACGTTAAGGACGACAAATAGCTGGCTAGCGAACCTCAGTGAATTAAGATAATCACTCCAAGACTACACACACTAAACTACACAATTATCTTGGAAACAAAGACAGCTATGTAGCTAGCTAACACTAAACTAATCAAGTCGTTCAGTTGAGTGAATAGCACTACAGTGATGCTAATCTGTGTGCGTTAGCTAGCGTTTGCTAGCTCCTGGGCGAATAGCAGTGAAGGCTACGTTAGGGCGACGAAATACGATAATTATGCAATTATCTCTGATACAAGGGACGGCTATGTAGCTAGCTAAGAAGAATTGCTAAGATTAGACAAATCAACCGTTGTACTATAATGAAATGTAATGAAAAAGTTATACAACCTGCAGAGCGAAGTGCGAATGCGACCGCTCGCTCCAACCCGGAAGTTGG
>NW_026287524.1:0-6541 GCF_023373465.1 Oncorhynchus keta | reverse complement strand
AATATACTGTAGCTCCATCTGGATGTTTTGATCAGTGATTAATTACCTGGGTTGGTCCTGTCCCCATCCTCCTCCTCTCTGTCCCCAACCTCCTCCTCTCCGTCCTCCTCCTCTCTGTCCCCAATCTCCTCCTCTCCATCCTCCTCCTCTCTGACCCCCTCCTCCTCTTCTTCTCTTTTAACAGTAACAAGTCCTGTAAAATGTCAAACCAAAAGATCTAAAACACTTTATAATATAAATGCCTCCCATCAGTACTCCACCAGAGAGCTCTAACTTAGTTCCCTGTAGAATGAAGAGCTCCTTGGGGAGGGGACACATTCTGGTACTCTGCTAATAACCTGCCATCTCACAGGACCACAGTGGAAATAATAACCTGCCATCTCACAGTGGAAATAATAACCTGCCATCTCACAGTGGAAATAATAACCTGCCATCTCACAGTAGAAATAATAACCTGCCATCTCACAGTGGAAATAATAACCTGCCATCTCACAGTGGAAATAATAACCTGCCATCTCACAGTGGAAATAATAACCTGCCATCTCACAGTGGAAATAATAACCTGCCATCTCACAGTGGAAATAATAACCTGCCATCTCACAATGGAAATAATAACCTGCCATCTCACAGTGGAAATAATAACCTGCCATCTCACAGTGGAAATAATAACCTGCCATCTCACAGTGGAAATAATAACCTGCCATCTCACAGTGGAAATAATAACCTGCCATCTCACAGTAGAAATAATAACCTGCCATCTCACAGTGGAAATAATAACCTGCCATCTCACAGTGGAAATAATAACCTGCCATCTCACAGTAGAAATAATAACCTGCCATCTCACAGTGGAAATAATAACCTGCCATCTCACAGTGGAAATAATAACCTGCCATCTCACAGTGGAAATAATAACCTGCCATCTCACAGTGGAAATAATAACCTGCCATCTCACAGTGGAAATAATAACCTGCCATCTCACAGTGGAAGTAATAACCTGCCATCTCACAGTGGAAATAATAACCTGCCATCTCACAGTGGAAATAATAACCTGCCATCTCACAGTGGAAATAATAACCTGCCATCTCACAGTAGAAATAATAACCTGCCATCTCACAGTGGAAATAATAACCTGCCATCTCACAGTGGAAATAATAACCTGCCATCTCACAGTAGAAATAATAACCTGCCATCTCACAGTGGAAATAATAACCTGCCATCTCACAGTAGAAATAATAACCTGCCATCTCACAGTGGAAATAATAACCTGCCATCTCACAGTGGAAATAATAACCTGCCATCTCACAGTGGAAATAATAACCTGCCATCTCACAGTGGAAATAATAACCTGCCATCTCACAGTGGAAATAATAACCTGCCATCTCACAGGACCACAATGGAAATAATAACCTGCCATCTCACAGTGGAAATAATAACCTGCCATCTCACAGTGGAAATAATAACCTGCCATCTCACAGTGGAAATAATAACCTGCCATCTCACAGTGGAAATAATAACCTGCCATCTCACAGTGGAAATAATAACCTGCCATCTCACAGTGGAAATAATAACCTGCCATCTCACAGTAGAAATAATAACCTGCCATCTCACAGTAGAAATAATAACCTGCCATCTCACAGTAGAAATAATAACCTGCCATCTCACAGTTTTTTTTATTTTTTTATTTCACCTTTATTTAACCAGGTAGGCTAGTTGAGAACAAGTTCTCATTTGCAACTGCGACCTGGCCAAGATAAAGCATAGCAGTGTGAACAGACAACACAGAGTTACACATGGAGTAAACAATTAGCAAGTCAATAACACAGTAGAAAAATGGGCAGTCTATATACAATGTGTGCAAAGGCATGAGGAGGTAGGAAATAATACAATTTTGCAGATTAACACTGGAGTGATAAATGATCAGATGGGCATGTACAGGTCTATTGGTGTGCAAAAGAGCAGAAAAGTAAATAAATAAAAACAGTATAAAAACATATGGGTGAGGTAGGTGAAAAGAATTTATCTATAGACTATGTACAGCTGCAGCGTCGGTTAGCTGCTCGGATAGCTGATGTTTGAAGTTGGTGAGGAGATAAAAAGTCTCAACTTCAGCGATTTTTGCATCGTTCCAGTCACAGGCAAATACTGGAACGGCGGCAAATGGTGTTGGCTTTAGGGATGATCAGAAATAATAACGCGTGCCATCTCACCCAGTGGAAATAATAACCTAGCATGGACTCTGACCTGGAGCCAGTGGGTCTGGCGAAATAATAAGGGCCAGCCATCTCACAGTGGAAATAATAACCTGGCCATCTGCATCAGTTTGGAAAGTAATAACCATTTAGATGACATCTCACAGTGGATAGTCAGTTTTACTAGTGGTAACCTGCCATCTCACAAAGCCGACATTTGATGGAATGAGTCTGGAATAACTGTGAACTCCATCTCACAGGTGAAATAATAACCATGGGAGTGGTGATGTAGTCCATCTCAGGCAGTCGGAAATAAAACCATGCCATCTCACAGAAATAATAACCTGCCATCTAAGAGCAGTTGGAAATAATAACCGTTTGGAGGTTTGATAGCACATCTCAATGAGAAATAATAACGTCTGCCATCTCGCCCGCGGCACAGTGATATATACAGAAATAATAACCCTGCCACCCCAGGACCTGCCAGAGGGAAATGCCCTCTGATTTGACACACTGAACCTGTCTGCAGTAGAAATAATAACCAGGCTCACAGGGAGTCATAATAACCGAGGCATCTCATGAAATGATTGACAGAGTAGAAATAATAACCTGCCATCTCACAGTGGAAATAATAACCTGCCATCTCACAGTGGAAATAATAACCTGCCATCTCACAGTGGAAATAATAACCTGCCATCTCACAGTGGAAATAATAACCTGCCATCTCACAGGACCACAATGGAAATAATAACCTGCCATCTCACAGTGGAAATAATAACCTGCCATCTCACAGTAGAAATAATAACGTGCCATCTCACAGTGGAAATAATAACCTGCCATCTCACAGGACCACAATGGAAATAATAACCTGCCATCTCACAGTGGAAATAATAACCTGCCATCTCACAGTATAAATAATAACCTGCCATCTCACAGTGGAAATAATAACCTGCCATCTCACAGTGGAAATAATAACCTGCCATCTCACAGTGAAATCTCATCTCAGTAGAAATAATAACCTGCCATCTCACAGTGGAAATAATAACCTGCCATCTCACAGTAGAAATAATAACCTGCCATCTCCAGGTAGGCTAGTTGAGAACAAGTTCCTCATTTGCAAAATAATAACCTGCCATCTCACAGTGAAATAATAACCCTGCCATCTCACAGTGGAAATAATAACCTGCTATCTCACAGTGGAAATAATAACCTGCCATCTCACAGTGGAAATGATCAGATAACCTGCCATCTCACACAGTGGAAATAAATAAAACAGTATAATCTCACAATGGAAATAATAACCTGCCATCTCACATGTGGAAATAAAAGTCTCCAACTTCAGCGTTTTTTTGCAAACCTGCCATCTCTTTAGGGATAATGAAATAATAACCTAAGGCATCTCACAGTGGAAATAATAACCTGCCATCTCACAATGGAAATAATAACCTGCTGCATCTCAAGTGGGTGGTGGGTGGCAGTTTTAGTGAAATAATAACCTGCCATCTCACAGTGGATGTAATAACCTGCATCTCACAGTAGAAATAATAACAGTGTGAGAGAAGGAGCCATCTCACAGTGGAAATAATAAGATGCTTGATCTCTGGAAGGAGAGTTTGCAATGCCAGACACCTATAATAGGATGTCCATCTCAAGTGGAACCATCCATGGTGACCTGCATCTCACAATGGAAAAATAACCTGAGCAGCATCTCACAAGTGGTAATAATAACCTGCCATCTCACAGTGGAAAAAGTATATAGAATGGGTGTCACCGCGAGAGGTCTCACAGTGAGCAACACCTGATATCTCACAGTGGAGAAAAGAGTAATAACCTGCCATCTCACAGTGGACCGGGAATAATTTGACACCTGCCATCTCACAGTAGAAATAATAAAACCGAGGCTGCCATCTCACAATGGAAATAATAACTGCCATCTCACAGTAGAAATAATAACCTGCCATCTCACAGTGGAAGTAATAACCTGCCATCTCACAGTGGAAATAATAACCTGCCATCTCACAGTGGATGTAATAACCTTCCGCCATCTCACAGTGGGAATAATAACCTGCCATCTCACAGTAGAAATAATACCTGCCATCTCACAGCAGAAATAATAACGCACATCTCACAGTGGAAATAATAACCTGCCATCTCACAGACCACAATGGAAATAATAACCTGCCATCTCACTGGGAAATAATAACCCGCCATCTCACAGCATAAACACAACTCGCCATCTCATGCGGAAATAATAACCTGCCATCTCACAGTGGGAAATAATAACTCATCTCACAGTAGAAATAATAACCTGCCATCTCACAGTGGAAATAATAACCTGCCATCTTGGGCCAGTGGAAATAATAACCTCTCACATCGTGCCAACAATGGAAATAACCTGCCATCTCACAATGGAAATAATAAACCTGCCATCTCACAGTGAAATAATAACCTGCCATCTCACAGTGGAAATAATAACCCCTGCCATCTCACAGTGGGAAATAAGAACCTGCCATCTCACACAGTGAATGTAAACCTGCTATCTCACAATGAAATACAACTCTGCCATCTTCACAATGGAAATATTAACCTGCCATCTCACAGTGGAAATAATAACCTGCCATCTCACAGTATAAATAATAACGTGCCATCTCACAGTGGAAATAATAACCTGCCATCTCTCACAGTGGAAATAGTAACCTGCCACAAGTGGAAATAATAACCTGCCATCTCACAGTAGAAATAATAACCTGCCATCTCACAGTGGAAATAATAACCTGCCATCTCACAATGGAAATAATAACTGCCATCCTCACAGTGGATGAAATAATAACCTGCCATCCTACAAAATGAAAATAATAACCTGCCATCTCACAGTGAAATAATAACCCGCCATCTCACAGTGGAAATAACCTGCCATCTCACAGTGGAAATAATAACCTGCCATCTCACAGTGGAAATAATAACCTGCCATCTCACAATGGAAATAATAACCTGCCATCTCACAGTAGAAATAATAACCTCTCTCACAATGGAAATAATAACCTGCCATCTCACAGTGGAAATAATAACCTGCCATCTCACAGTGGAAATAATAACCTGCCATCTCACAGTGGAAGTAATAACCTGCCATCTCACAGTGGAAGTAATAACCTGCCATCTCACAATGGAAATAATAACCTGCCATCTCACAGTGAAATAATAACCTGCCATCTCACAGTGGATGTAATAACCTGCCATCTCACACAGAAATAATAACCTGCCATCTCACAGTGGAAATAATAACCTGCCAATGGAAGTAATAACTCCATCTGTCAAATAATAACCTGCCATCTCACAGTGGAAATAACAACCTGCCATCTCACAGTGGAAATAATAACCTGCCATCTCACAGTGGAAATAATAACCTGCCACCTCACACCAAATAATAACCTGCCATCTCACAGTGGAAATAACCTGCCATCTCACAGTGGAAATAATAACCACATCTCACAGTGGAAATGCCATCTCACAGTGGAAATAATAATCCAAGCATCTCACAGTGGAAATAATAACTGCCACCTCACAGTGGAAATAATAATAACCTAACCATCTCACAGTGGATGTAATAACCTGCCATCTCACAGTGGAAATAATAACCTGCCATCTCACAGTGGAAATAATAACCTGAATGTAATAACTACATCTCACAGTGGAAATAATAACCCATCTCACAGTAGAAATAATAACCTGCCATCTCACAGTGGAAATAATAACCTGCCATCTCACAATGGAAATAATAACCTGCCATCTCACAGTGGAAATAATAACCTGCCATCTCACAGTGGAAATAATAACCTGCCATCTCACAGTGAAATAATAACCTGCCATCTCACAGTGGAAGTAATAACCTGCCATCTCACAGTAGAAATAATAACCTGCCATCTCACAGTGGAAATAATACCTGCCATCTCACAGTGGAAAATAACCTGCCATCTCAGTAGAATAACCTGCCATCTCACAGTGGAAATAATAACCTGCCATCTCACAGTGAAACACAATCTGCCATCATTATAATAACCTGCCACCTCACAGTAGAAATAATAACCTGCATCTCACAGTGGATGTAATAACCTGCCATCTCACAGTGGAAATAAAGCTCTACCTCAGTGTTTTTATCCTGAATAATTGTTTGCCATCTCACAGTGATGTTAACCTATCTCACAGTGGATGTAATAACTCACATCTCAATAGACCACTGTGGAAATAAGCTTGGACCCCAGGGTTTATCCTGAATAATTGTTTGTGTCATGTTATTATATTATGTTATGTTATATTATGTCATGTTATATTATGTCGTGGTTGTGTCATGTCGT
>NW_026287523.1:0-6581 GCF_023373465.1 Oncorhynchus keta | reverse complement strand
AGGAGGAGAGACAGAGAGACAGAGAGACACAGAGAGATACAGAGAGGAGGGAGAGGCAGAGAGGCAGAGAGACAGAGAGACACAGAGAGATATAGAGAGGAGGAGAGGCAGAGAGACAGAGAGACACAGAGAGATATAGAAGGAGGAGAGGAGGAGAGGCAGAGAGACAGGCATACAGAGAGATATAGAAGGAGGAAAGGCAGAGAGATAGAGAGATATAGAAGGAGGAGAGGCATAGAGACAGAGAGACACAGAGAGATATAGAAGGAGGAGGAGGCAGAGAGACAGAGAGATATAGAAGGAGGAGAGACAGAGAGACAGAGAGACACAGAGAGACACAGAGAGATATAGAAGGAGGAGAGGCAGAGAGACAGAGAGACACAGAGAGATATAGAGAGGAGGAGAGGCAGAGAGACATGAGAAAGAAAGATCTGCTTGTGTCTCACCCAGGCGGTCGGAGGTGTGTTGGTGCGGGCGGGGGAGCTGGAGGCACTGCTGCTGGGGTGTGAGGAGGGCTGGGAGCCCGGGCGAGGACCTTCCTCCATGGAGGGGCTGGAGAAGGGCTGTCCTGGACACACTCCTGCCACAGAGACCCGGGTCAGACTGATAAAGAGTTAATTCAGTAAAGTCACACACTCACACACACACATTTATAAACAGACACACACACACACACACATTTATAAACAAATACACACATAGCTAGCTATAAGCACACGTGGACACCTCACATCTGCTGGTCCCTTGTCCCCTAACATCTAATCAGACAATCCAAATGGAGATTAAGCCCTCTCCCCCCTCTTCTCCCCTCTCTCTCCTTCCCTCTTCTCCCCCTCTCCCCTCTCCTCTTCCCTCTCTCCCCCCTCTTCTCTCCTTTCTCTCTCTTCTCCCCTCTCTCCACTCCCTCTCCTCTTCCCTCTCTCCTTCCCTCTTCTCCACTCCCCTCTCCTCTTCCCTCTCCCCCCTCTTCTCTCCTCTCCTCTCTTCCCCCTCTCTCCCTCCCCTCTCCTCTTCCCCTCTCTCCTTCCCTCTTCTCCTCTCCCTCTCTCTCTTCCCTCTCTCCTCCCATCCTCTCCTCTTCCCTCTCCCTTCCTTCCCTCTTCCCATCCTCTCCCTTCCCTCTCCTTCCTCTCTCTCCTCTCTCTCCTCTTCCCCCTCTTCCCCCCTCTCCTCTTCTGATATCTATGTAGGGTAAGGCAAACAGGCCAGGGTGAGGGGGATGCTGGAAAAAGTAAACAGCACCAGACGCTGCAATCTCCCTCTGCCATCTGCAACCGGGTGGTACTATTTAAATAGAGGTGATCTACGGCCTGCCCTAGCAGCCCCCAAAAAACTATGACTCTGTGGGCAGGACACAAAATAGATGCCCCTCTGGGAGCAGGTCACTAGAGGAAGGGTGCTATGTCTGAGAAGTGAGTTGAATAGTCTGTGTTAGTGTCTGATTGAAAAAAATATACTACATTTATGGTGAAAATTAATTCAGTTAATAGCAAAGCAGTAGGATATTCAAAATGTTCAGAAAATATGTGTAATGTCGGTCTCTCTGTGTGTCTGTCTCTGTGTGTCTGTCTCTCTGTGTGTCTGTCTCTGTGTGTCTGTCTCTCTGGGCGTCTGTCTCTCTGGGTCGTCTGTCTCTCTGGGCGTCTGTCTCTCTGTGTGTCTGTCTCTCTGTGTGTCTGTCTCTCTGTGTCTGTCTCTCTGTGTGTCTGTCTCTGGGCGTCTGTTTCTGGGCGTCTGTCTCTCTGGGTGTCTGTCTCTCTGGGTGTCTGTCTCTCTGTGTGTCTGTCTCTCTGGGTGTCTGTCTCTGTGCGTGAGTTCTGGGCGTCATCAGTCTCTAGGCGTCTGTCTTCTGGGCGTCTGTCTCTCTGTGTGTCTGTCTCTCTGGGTGTCTGTCTCTCTGGGTGTCTGTCTCTCTGTGTCTGTCTCTCTGGGCGTCTGTCTCTGGAGTCCTGTCCCTTGGGGGTATCTGGCTCTCTGGGGTGTCTGTCTCTCTGGGTGTCTGTCTCTCTGGGTGTCTGTCTCTCTGTGTGTCTGTCTTCTTTGGGGTGTCTTATTCCTCTGGGGTGTCTGTCTCTCTGGGCTCTGTCTCTCTGTGTGTCTGTCTCTCTGGGTGTCTGTCTCTGTGCGTGAGTCTCTGGGCGTCAGTCTCTCTGGGTGTCTGTCTCTCTGGGTGTCTGTCTCTCTGGGTGTCTGTCTCTGTGTGTCTGTCTCTCTGGGTGTCTGTCTCTCTGTGCGTGAGTCTCTGGGCGTCAGTCTCTGGGCGTCTGTCTCTGGGCGTCTGTCTCTCTGTGTGTCTGTCTCTCTGGGTGTCTGTCTCTGGGTGTCTGTCTCTCTGGGTGTCTGTCTCTCTGTGTGTCTGTCTCTCTGGGTGTCTGTCTCTCTGGGAGTCTGTCTCTCTGGGTGTCTGTCTCTCTGGGTGTCTGTCTCTCTGGGAGTCTGTCTCTGGGCGTCTGTCTCTCTGGGTGTCTGTCTCTCTGGGTGTCTGTCTCTCTGGGTGTCTGTCTCTCTGTGTGTCTGTCTCTCTGGGTGTCTGTCTCTGGGTGTCTGTCTCCTCTTTGGGCGTCTGTCTCTGGGCGTCTGTCTCTCTGTGTGTCTGTCTCTCTGTGTGTCTGTCTCTCTGTGTGTCTGTCTCTCTGTGTGTCTGTCTCTCTGTGTGTCTGTCTCTCTGTGTGTCGGTCTCTCTGTGTGTCTGTCTCTCTGTGTGTCTGTCTCTCTGTGTGTCTGTCTCTCTGGGCTTCTGTTTCTCTGGGCGTCTGTCTCTCTGGGTGTCTGTCTCTCTGGGTGTCTGTCTCTCTGTGTGTCTGTCTCTCTGGGTGTCTGTCTCTCTGTGCGTGAGTCTCTCTGGGCGTCAGTCTCTCTGGGCGTCTGTCTCTCTGGGCGTCTGTCTCTCTGTGTGTCTGTCTCTCTGGGTGTCTGTCTCTCTGGGTGTCTGTCTCTCTGGGTGTCTGTCTCTCTGTGTGTCTGTCTCTCTGGGCGTCTGTCTCTCTGGGAGTCTGTCTCTCTGGGCGTCTGTCTCTCTGGGTGTCTGTCTCTCTGGGTGTCTGTCTCTCTGGGTGTCTGTCTCTATGGGTGTCTGTCTCTATGGGCGTCTGTCTCTCTGGGCGTCTGTCTCTCTGTGTGTCTGTCTCTCTGTGTGTCTGTCTCTCTGTGTGTCTGTCTCTCTGTGTGTCTGTCTCTCTGGGCGTCTGTTTCTCTGGGCGTCTGTCTCTCTGGGTGTCAGTCTCTCTGGGCGTCTGTCTCTCTGGGCGTCTGTCTCTCTGTGTGTCTGTCTCTCTGGGTGTCTGTCTCTCTGGGTGTCTGTCTCTCTGGGTGTCTGTCTCTCGTGTGTCTGTCTCTCTGGGCGTCTGTCTCTCTGGGAGTCTGTCTCTCTGGGCGTCTGTCTCTCTGGGTGTCTGTCTCTCTGGGTGTCTGTCTCTCTGGGTGTCTGTCTCTCTGGGTGTCTGTCTCTCTGTGTGTCTGTCTCTCTGGGTGTCTGTCTCTCGGGTGTCTGTCTCTCTGAGCGTCTGTCTCTCTGTGTGTCTGTCTCTCTGGGTGTCTGTCTCTCTGTGCGTGAGTCTCTCTGGGCGTCAGTCTCTCTGGGCGTCTGTCTCTCTGGGTGTCTGTCTCTCTGGGTGTCTGTCTCTCTGTGTGTCTGTCTCTCTGGGTGTCTGTCTCTCTGTGCGTCAGTCTCTCTGGGCGTCAGTCTCTCTGGGCGTCTGTCTCTCTGGGCGTCTGTCTCTCTGTGTGTCTGTCTCTCTGGGTGTCTGTCTCTCTGGGTGTCTGTCTCTCTGGGTGTCTGTCTCTCTGTGTGTCTGTCTCTCTGGGCGTCTGTCTCTCTGGGAGTCTGTCTCTCTGGGCGTCTGTCTCTCTGGGTGTCTGTCTCTCTGGGTGTCTGTCTCTCCGGGTGTCTGTCTCTCTGTGTGTCTGTCTCTCTGGGTGTCTGTCTCTCTGGGTGTCTGTCTCTCTGGGCGTCTGTCTCTCTGGGCGTCTGTCTCTCGTGTGTCTGTCTCTCTGTGTGTATTTGTGTAAATGCTATTTCCCTGGCTGTCTTTGACATGACCCGTGAGTCTCAGTGACAAACACTACCCTAGCAGTCTGCCAACCCCCTTGGTAGGAAACGTCTACCCATTCTCTCTGTTCTGACCTCGTGGGGAGATGGAAGGAATGAATCTAATGTCGATATTAACATACTTTCCTATGTGGAATTATACTTATTACTAGTCTCTAGAGCTGAATTATAGCCCTCTTCAACAGTGCTAATATGATAGCCACAGACTAACATCCCATTTTAAGGGGGATGAAAGTCTCACATCTGTACAACCTGTTATAATAGCACTAGTGGTGTAGTGAGCATTGTTGAAATATATTCACAGATGGGTGGTATGAATGAGGAATAAACCATAAGTATATGGCTTAAAGCCTACAGGTAATGTGACGGTCTTTGTATTCAGAGTGTTGGGTGAATTGCTACAGCGGCTTCGCAAAACAATGAGAATATCTCTAAAAGAAGAATGTCTGTGAGCATGTGAGTCCTTTTTCTTACCTTGATGACAGACGCTCCTCCTCTGGATAAGGGGCTGTGCATCTGAGCTGCGGCGGCCATGTTGGCGATGGTGTTCAGGTGGTTCATCTGGTTCATTGCCATGGCAACAGACGCAGGAGGCAGGCCGACGGGCAGCAGGGGGTGGGGGCATCATCATGAAGGGTAGGTCCAGTCCTGCAGACAGAAAGAGTGAGAGGGAATGAGAGAGAAAGGGTGAGTCAGAGAGAGAGAGAGAGGGTGAGGGAGAGAGAGAGAGAGGGTGAGTCAGAGAGAGAGAGAGAGGTGAGGGAGAGAGAGAGAGGGTGAGTCAGAGAGAGAGAGAGAGGAGTGAGGGAGAGAGAGAGAGGGGTGAGTCAGAGAGAGAGAGAGAGGGTGAGGGAGAGAGAGAGAGAGGGGTGAGTCAGAGAGAGAGAGAGGGTGAGGGAGAGAGAGAGAGAGGGTGAGTCAGAGAGAGAGAGAGAGGGTGAGGGAGAGAGAGAGGGTGAGTCAGAGAGAGAGAGAGAAGGTGAGGGAGAGAGAGGGAGAGCGAGAGCAAGAGAGAGAGAGGGTGAGGGAGAGAGAGGGAGGGTGAGAGAGAGGGTGAGTCAGAGAGAGGGAGAGGGTGAGGGAGAGAGAGAGAGGGTGAGAGAGAGAGAGAGAGAGAGAGAGAGAGAGAGAGGGAGAGAGGAAGAGAGATGGTGAAGGAGAAAGAGAGTGAGAGAGAGAGAAAGAGAGGGGTGAGAGAGGAGAAGAAGGGTGAAGGAGAAAGAGAGAGAGAGAGAGAGAAAGAGAGGGTGAGAGAGGGAGAAGAAGGGGTGAAGGAGAAAGAGAGAGAGAGAGAGAGAGAGGAGAGAGAGAGAGAGAGAGAGAGAGAGAGAGAGAGAGAGAGAGAGAGATAGGGAGAGAGAGAGAGAGAGAGAGACAGAGAGAGAGAGAGAGAGAGAGAGAGAGAGAGAGAGAGAGAGAGACACAGAGAGAGAGAGATAGGGAGAGAGAGAGACAGAGAGAGAGAGAGAGATGGGAGAGAGAGAGAGGGTGAGGGAGGAGACAGAGAGATAGAGAGCGAGAGGGTGAGGTTGAGGGAGGGAGAGAGAGAGGGAGGGTGAGAGAGAGAGCAGGGTGAGGAAGAGAGAGAGAGAGAGTGACAGAGGAGAGAGAAAGAGAAAGGGGGAGAGAAAAAGGTGAGGGGAAAGAGAAAGATCAACAATACAACCTTACAGTGAAATGCTCACTTACAGGCTCTAACCAAAGGTGAAAAATAGTAAAGAAATAAAAACAACAGTAAAAAGTCAGTGAAAAACAGTAGTGAGGCTATATACAGTAGAGAGGCTATATACAGTAGAGAGGCTATATACAGTAGAGAGGCTAACTATATACAGTAGAGAGGCTATATACAGTAGAGAGGCTATATAGAGTAGAGAGGCTATATACAGTAGAGAGGCTATATACAGTAGTGAGGCTATATAACAGTAGAGAGGCTATATACAGTAGAGAGGCTATATACAGTAGAGAGGCTATATACAGTAGAGAGGCTATATACAGTAGTGAGGCTATATACAGTAGAGAGGCTATATACAGTAGAGAGGCTATATACAGTAGAGAGGCTATATACAGCAGTGAGGCTATATACAGTAGAGAGGCTATATATACAGTAGAGAGGCTATATACAGTAGAGAGGCTATATACAGTAGTGAGGCTATATACAGTAGAGAGGCTATATACAGTAGAGAGGCTATATACAGTAGAGAGGCTATATACAGTAGAGAGGCTATATACAGTAGTGAGGCTATATACAGTAGAGAGGCTATATACAGTAGAGAGGCTATATACAGTAGAGAGGCTATATACAGTAGAGAGGCTATATACAGTAGAGAGGCTATATACAGTAGAGAGGCTATATACAGTAGTGAGGCTATATACAGTAGTGAGGCTATATACAGTAGAGAGGCTATATACAGTAGAGAGGCTATATACAGTAGAGAGGCTATATACAGTAGAGAGGCTATATACAGTAGTGAGGCTATATACAGTAGAGAGGCTATATACAGTAGAGAGGCTATATAGAGTAGAGAAGGCTATA
>NW_026287522.1:0-46772 GCF_023373465.1 Oncorhynchus keta | reverse complement strand
ACACATAGATGCACACACACACACACAGATACACATGCACACATACATACAGATACACATACGCACACATACACTGAAACACTCACAAACTAAAAAGCACGCACATAGGTAAGCACGCACACACAAACGCATGCACACACATAATACAGACATACACACAGAGCAGGGTGTGGCAGGTCACAGAGTGGAAAGGGCACACTCTGAGTGTCTGAGTCAGTGTGAATAAAACAAAGGGAAAACGAACTAGTTGAAAGAGATCATGTACAATGTGATAGTGTATCCCTGTGTTTCCACAGTACTGGCCATAATACTGTACTATGGTATTAGGGTATTGTTTTCATGCTATGCTAGCTATATATCAAGAAGAGGTAGAAAAGCACAACATTGTTGTCACGCCTTGGTCATTTGTATTTTGTGTTTGGAGTATATTTGTTCAGAGCCGAGGTGGCAGCACTTGGGTTTGTGTATTTGTCGTAATAGGAGTTTTAGCAAGCATTACGGTATGTGGTGCAATTGAGGTAATGTCCCCAGATTTAAACTTGGCTGCCTGAGAGCGGTTCTCAATCAAGTCAGGTGATTCTTGTTGTCTCTGATAGGGAACACGTATTTAGGCATAACCTGGGTTTCCACTGTATTTCGTAGGTAATTGTTCCCTGTCTCTGTGTAGTTTATTCACCAGACAGGCTATATTAGGTTTTCTCGTTCCGTTTGTTGTTTTTGTATTTATTAGTTATTTCATGTATCGTCATTTGTTTCATTAAAGACATGAGTAACCACCACGCTGCATTTCGGTCCGACTCTCTTTCGACAAACGAAGAACGCCGTTACAATTGTATCCAGAATATGTCCCCATCCTTTGTTGCCTGTACACTTCAACAGAATATAATCAATGCTACATTTATACAAGACAGCGTCTTAAACACAGACCATGGCGGCAGGATGGCATTGTGATCTTCCACTCATTCAAAAGGCATTTTATGTTGTGTGATTGTCATATGCCATTCTCCTTTGAAATGCATTTCATATTTCATCTCATCAACAGAATGTCAAACACCAGTTGTTGAAGGAGCCAAAACCATCTGATGATTTCCTTCCCAGCTCAAATGGAAATGGTGTATATGAGAAGATAGGGTCATTAACATAATAAAGGAAGTCAACTTAGAATACCCCACAACATCTGCTGTTTGGGTTTGGGAGTAATGGATCACATTTTCTTTTAATTCAATTGATGGACCTGATGCAGCTCAGACAATCAGTCACAACATAATGTCTCAGGAGAGGCCAATAACTGGAACAACACAGGGTTTTGTCTACTACCCACTACAGTGGTGATGAGTAAAGAATTTGCATGGGCATAGATCTAACACAAAATGTCAAAATACTAATTTCTTCAAGCCTGAAAGCCTTGTTCTCAGTCTTTAGTCCAATACCTTAGTAGGCAAACTGAGGTCAGGATACAACTACTACTGCTACTACTACTACTGGAACGACTACTACTAATAATACTACTGGTACTACTACTACAACTAATACTTCTACAATAACTACTACTACTATTACTACTACTCCAACAACAACTACCACCACCACCACCACCACCACCACCACCACCACCACTACTACTGTAACGCTGCTGCTACTGCCTACTGCCACTACCACTACTCCTACTGCTACTAATAACTACTACTACTACTACTACTACTACTGCTGCTTCTGCTACTACTACCACCACCACTACTACCACACCGCCACCAAAACCACCACCACCACTACTACTACTACTGCTACTACTACTACTGCGTCTAATACTACAACAACTACTACTGCTACTAATACTATTAACACTATTACAACTACTACTTCGCTACTAATGCTGTAACAACTACTACTGCTACTAATACTAGTACTACTATTATACTACTATAACTACTATTATTACTACTATTACTATATTTGCTGCTACTGCTACCGGTACTTTGCTATTACAACAGCAAACTACTACTAATACTTAAATTGCTACTACTACCCAACCCAACAGCTACTACTACTACTACTACCACTACCACTACTACTACTACTATCACTACTACTACTACCACTACACAGCTATACTACCACTACCACTACCTACCATACTATACTACTAATACTGCTGCTACTATTACTAATACTACTATTGCCACTGCCATTACTACTACTACTACTACTACTACTACTACTACTACTACTACTACTACTACTACTAATAATAATATTACTACTCCATTAGTACTACTTCTACTACTACTACTGCTGCTACTAATACTACTACTACTGCTGCTGCTACTAATACTTCTACTACTGCTGCTACTACTACAACCACCACCACTGCTACTACTACTACTACTACTACTACAACTACTGCTACTAATACTACAACAAATACTACTACTGCTACTAATACTATTACTACTACTACTACAACTACTATTACTACCACTACCACTACTACTCCAACAACAAGTACTACTACTATAAGTTCTACTACAACAACAACTACTACTACTACTTCCACCACTACTACTTACTACTACTACTACTGTTACAGACCTAAACCTGAAAACAGGCCAGTTGTACTTGAGTGTCAGCTGAAATAGTTTGGTTAGTCTGTCTAAATCATATCCATATCAGCAAAAAGGTCCCATCTTCTTTACTAATAGGTGAAGATTAGCAGATGACCCACGTCCACCACACAGGCCTGACCAGGTTAACAGAAGCTGTTGTATCAGAAATGGTACGGGAATCGCCTAACCGAGACATGTTATAGAACACATGTTAGTTCTCAGGGTATATAATCTCTATTTCCTTTTGACGTCACAGATAGAAGCAGTCTCATGACTATAGACAGAAGGAGATGAATAAAAGTGAATAACCAGAAACTATAAAATATAGAGATGATCTATCTGTCGGACCAACGTTCCCTAAAACACTGAGGCTTCATCCCAAATGGCACCCTATTCCCCGAAGGGCTCTGGTAAAAAGTAGCACACTATGTAGGGAATAGCACACTGGGCACAGACTGGTTGAATCAACATTGTTTCCACATTAATTAAATAAAAGTATGTTGAACCAACATGGAATAGACGTTGAATTGACGTCTGTGCCCAGTAGGAGGGTGCCATTTGGGAGGCAGCTTGAGACTTGATTCTGATGGACAGCCAATATCCAGTGATCTGACCCCAAAGACAAAGGTTTAATAATAAATACAGGATGTCTGAATTGAAAATATATTTTTTATGTAAATGTATTTCTGCATGTCATTAAAAATGAATGAGACCAAGGCTCACCTCTGAGGTCCCGGGGTCCTTTGATTGATCTCTTTGACCAGGGGACAGAACCGGGTGAGACCTGCTGGAAGAAGGGTAGGGTGGGATTAGGGTGCCCATTGAGTGATGGAAGGGTAAGGGGGGGTTGACAGACCAAGGCCCTCCACTGACCGGCCGAAACGGCTTACGATCCCAATGCCACGAGAATCCCGGGCTGGAGGGAGAGAGAGGGAAAGAGATACGAAAGAGAGATGCCGAGAAATAGAGAGAGAGAGCATATGGGATGGCCCAAGCCAGTGTTTAACTGTGTGATTTACTCCACACCGTATTGCCTCCAATGGGAGGAATATTGCTGATGGGAGAAGATAAAATGAGATTGGTGCGAGTGGGGCGAGCAGGGCCAGGGCAGGAATTAGGGCCCTGTCCGAGTGGCCTGAATGAGGTTGGGGGGAAATGTGGAGGCTATTGCATTAACCTGACGGGGCCTCCTTTAATAGGGTCTGGGTCTTAAACTGATATATCAATTTCCCTCCATGTGGAAGACTTCAAAGCATAGAGCTCATTCCTGCTGCTGGTGTCTGCCCTCCATCAATCTCTGATGGGCTATGGGCATCATCACCTCCGAGCCAGACACAGTCCAGGCTAGAGACAGCCAGTAAGGAGCTCTGTTCAACTATAGGGTCAATCACTTGTTCTGTCCAGCAACATTCAATCAGGTTGGTGGTTCATATGGTCGTCTTGAACTATACACCCAATCAGAATGCATAAACAGAGCCAATAGGAGTTGAAATGTAGGTCAAACTCAGTCAACCCAATCTGAGATAATATGATGAATAAAAGAATACAGGTAACTGGCAAAATAAAGAAAACACTTCAGCAAATGAGGGATACAAAGTATAGAGAAAGCAGGTGCTTCCATCCACACAGGTGTGGTTCCTTAGTCAATTTATCAGTTAACATTGCATCATGCTTAGGGTCATGTATAAAAATGCCCCGTTATGAAACATTATGGGAGATTCTGGAGTGGCACCGGAGACAGCGTCTTCCACCACCATCAACAAAACACCAAATGATGAAACTACTCATGAAATAATCGTGTCGCATCCCTCCAATAGAGTTCCAGACACCTGTAGAATCTATGCCAATGAGCACTGAAGATGTTCTGGTGGCTTGTGGTGGCCCAACGCCCTATTAAGACACTTTATGTTGGGGTATCCTTTATTCTGGCAGGTTCATGTACGTCAGTCTTGTTCAGTGGCCAGGATGAAGAAGTTATTGAAGACAGACACTCCCTAGTCTGCCAGCATCCATGTCAAAAAGTTCACAATAAAGTATAAATTACAGCAAAATCCATTACACTTTAATTCTGCAGTCATTGCAGGTGACAGACAGAAACATAAAGACCCAGTCCTGCATGGCAAAGCACCTTCAAGTTCATTGCTACTGTTTGTATAGTGAAATTCTAACAACAGAGGTAGACAGACAAGCCCTGAGACTGCTCTGTTTGGTCTACCGTCTCTGTTCTGTGAAATCATATCAAAACAGCTCCTTCTCCCAGCACAAGCCCTCCAGGGCTCTGATGTCACTTCTAGTGGAACACCGCGCTGAAGACTGACACATGCGTCACATAGGTGCAAAAAGAAACAGCCTTTTGTTTTAGCCGACGTTTCCCACTTTTACGCTAACTTGTTTTGTCAAAACAATTCCCGCAGAAATTAAACGACACATAGTCAGTCAAAACTATTGCCTACACCTGCCACAACAAAACTAATTCAGTTGTACAGGCTGACTCTGTGTAGTCCTGTATTTAAATTCTGTCTTCTGTTATAACATAGAATGTGTTTCAGGAAGTTGGTGCACTGTGCTCAGCCATGGGATAGGGGTAGGACATGTACCAGACATGCTGGTTTTTTCCAGTTCCATCATTGATATAGCTGTGACAAAGATCATACATCAACTTCCATCAGCGTCATCCAGATATTTCATCATAACCAAACAATGTATGGAGTTAATAAATACTGGTATATAATTCAAGCAGTGTTGATAGGGATTTAGTGTGGCGAATAAATGTTCATTCTGCATCAGCTTTTTACTCACTGAGTTTTGAAGCACCTTAACAAACCTTCACAGAGAAACATGACACAGACCAGACATCTGTTAGGCATTAGGAGTCTGAGAACACACTTAAACGGGAAAGACTTACATTTGAAGAATCCGAATTAGGTGAGATTAGGAGTGGAGTGGTGGAATAAAGAAAGTCCATATTGTCAGAGAGAGAGCGAGAGAGAGAGAGAGAGAGAGAGAGAGAGAGAGAGAGAGAGAGAGGAGAGAGAGAGAGAGCCATTTGTACATTGTTACAACACAGTATATATACATAATATGACATTTGTAATGTCTTCATTGTTTTGAAACTTCTGTATGTGTAATGTTTACTGTTCATTTTTATTGTTTATTTCACTTTTATATATTATCTACCTCACTTGCTTTGGCAATGTTAACACGTTTCCCATGCCAATAAAGCCCCTTGAAATGAATTGAATTGAGAGAGAGCTTCTTTCAGCCTCTCTAGCTAGTGATCAGAGCTATCATTTAGACAGAGAACAAAGACTTGGTAAATACTTAAGGAAGAGAAGGAGAGGGGTCTAACATGTGAGTTGAGGAGTGAAGTGAGTGTGAGGAGTGGGGCGGTGCGTGCTAAAGGAGCTGGCTGGTGTGGGGTACAGTTTGGTGCTGCGGAGCAGACAAGATCTATGAATACAGATCAGCGGAGATGTGAGGGAATTTTACAGCAGGTATTGTCTGTCACTCACCCTGTCTGGCTGTGTGATCAACACCTCCTCGACGGCTGTTTCATCTTCTACCTCTCTCTCACACACATACACACTCACAAACATGCACACCACACACACACACAGTGAGACACTGAGACACACACATACCCTCCCCCAACTCCAGCAGGAGAGACCTGGTGCTGGGGCGTGCCCTTGCCAAAAAAGTGACAGGTGTTCAGATCGGAACTCCAAAATCAAAGGGACATTATTTCTATTATATTTATGATATACTGCTTACTGTCTGGCTTTGCATTCATTGCTTTACAGACAAATGGATATGGGTTAGTGATATACAGTGACATCCACAAAATTCAAGAAATATATAAATTATAAATATCTCTAAAGTGTCTAGTTAAAATACCTGAAGTACTGTAAGTTTCATCTAGAGTAAATCTTTTTACTTAAATTGTGTTCCTGTAGTCCCGGCAGGGGAGAACAACTTTTTAGCCGTGAGTGGGGATAGCCTGAAGCCCTCTCTCACTCTCTGTGAATTCTGCCTGCAGTAGACAAAAACACAGAAACATTTTGCTGGAAAACAAAACTTGCAACCTTGTGTAATAAACAAGCCTTGAATATGTTTACTCAGTTCAATAACATATAAAATTGAATGTAGAACTAAACACTAAAAATGCTACACAGCTAACATCTAACTACTTCCAGTGCTAGATACTACCCAAATAACGAGTGTACTGTGTAGACAACCTAATCAGTTACAGTAACATACACTGAACAAAAGAGACCTTTTGGTATCCGGTCCCGACACAACCAATCTGCCTGAACAAGTGTTTTTGTTTGCATGGGAGTGTCAATGTTGATTTCTAGCGTCCGTCAGACAGAGAGCTAACCACACATCAACCTGCCCAACTGTTCAATGGCAATACTCCACAAATGGGAGAGCAGAGCAGGCCCAGTTCTCATCCAGCTAAGTGCAGCTGACAGCTGTTGTGCAGTGGATGGAGTGTGTCGTTAATTCTGTAAATAAGCGCTCTCCCGAGTGGCACATCAGTCTGAGGCACTGCATCTCAGTGCTAGAGGCATCACTACAGATCCATGTTCGATCACAGGCTGTGACTGAACCGCCACGCCCGGGAGACCAATGAGGCGGCACACAATTGTCCCAGCGTCGTCCGGGTTAGGGGAGGGTTTGGTAGGGTGAGATGTCCTTGTCCCATCGCACTCTGGAGACTCCCTGTGGCAGCCGGGCGCATGCACACTGACTTCAGTCGCCAGCTGTGCGGTGTTTCATCGACACATTGGTGCGGCTGGCTTCCGGGTTAAACGAGCAGTGTGGCTTGGAAGGGTCGTGTTTCGGAGGACACATGGCTCAAGTCCTTCACCTCTCCCGAGTCCGTACGGGAGTTGCAGTGATGGGACAAGACTGTAACTATCAATTGGGGAGAAAAAGGGGGGAAAGTATATTCAGTTGAAGTCAGAAGTTTATATACACCTTAGCCAACTACATTTAAACTCAGTTTTTCACAATTCCTGACATTTAATCCAAGTAGAAATTCCCTGTCTTCGGTCGCCAGCTGTGCGATGTTTCATCCGACGCATTGGTGCAGCTGGCTTCTGGGTTAAACGAGCAGTGTGTCAAGAAGCAGTGTGGCTTGGAGGGGTCATGTTTCGGAGGACACATGGCTCACGACCTTCACCTCTCCAGAGTACGGAGTCCGTACGGGAGTTGCAGTGATGGGACAAGACTGTAACTATCAATTGGGAGAAAAAGGAAAAAGTATATTCAGTTGAAGTCAGAAGTTTATATACACCTTAGCCAAATACATTTAAACTCAGTTTTTCACAATTCCTGACGTTTAATCCAAGTAAAACTTCCCTGTCAGTTAGGATCACCACTTTTAAGTATATGTAACATGTCAGAATAGTAGAGAATGATTTATTTTTAAGCTTTTTATTTCTTTCATCACATTCGCAGTGGGACAGAAGTTTACATACACTCAATTAGTATTTGGTAGCACTGCTTTTAAATTGTTTAACTTTGGGTCAAACATTTCAGGTAGCCTTTCACAAGCTTCCCATAATAAGTTGGGTGAATTTTGGCCCATTCCTCCTGACAGAGCTGGTGTAACTGAGTCAGGTTTGTAGGCCTCCTTGTCCACGCTTTTTTCAGTTCTGCCCACAAATGTTCTATAGGATTGAGGTCAGCTTTGTGATGGCCACTTCAATACCTTTGACTTTGTTGTCCTTATGCCATTTTGCCACAACGTTGAAGTATGCTTGGGGTCATTGTTCATTTGGAAGACCCATTTGAAGACCCATCTATTTTGTGAAGTGAACCAGTCCATTTCCTGCAGCAAAGCACCCCCACAACGCTGCCAGCTCCATGCTTCACAATTGGGATGGTGTTTTGGCTTGCAAGCCTCCCCATTTTTCCTCCAAACATAATGATGGTCATTACAGCCAAACAGTTCTAGTTTTGTTTCATCAGACCAGAGGACATTTCTTCAAAAGTACAATCTTCAAGCCATGTGCAGTTGCAAACCGCAGTCTGGCTTTTTAATGCCGGTTTTGGAGCAGTGGCTTCTTCCTTGCAGAGTGACCTTTAGGTTATGTCGATATAGGACTCGTTTTTACTGTGGATATAGTTTGTTTTGTACCTGTTTACTCCAGCATCTTCACAAGGTTCTTTGCTGTTGTTCTTGGATTGATTTGCACTTTTCGCACCAAAGTACGTTCAACTCTAGGAGAAAGAACGCGTCTCCTTCTTGAGCAGTATGACGGCTGTGTGGTCCACATTTACATTTACATTTAAGTCATTTAGCAGACGCTCTTATCCAGAGCGACTTACAAATTGGTGCATACACCTTATGACATCCAGTGGAACAGCCACTTTACAATAGTGCATCTAAATCTTTTTAGGGGGGGGGGGGTGAGAAGGATTACTTACCCTATCCTAGGTATTCCTTGAAGAGGTGGGGTTTCAGGTGTCTCCGAAGGTGGTGATTGACTCCGCTGTCCTGGCGTCATGAGGGAGTTTGTTCCACCATTGGGGGCCAGAGCAGCGAACAGTTTTGACTGGGCTGAGCGGGGAACTGTACTTCCTCAGTGGTAGGGAGGCGAGCAGGCCAGAGGTGGATGAACGCAGTGCCCTTGTTTGGGTGTAGGGCCTGGATCAGAGCCTGGAGGTACTGAGGTGCCGTTCCCCTCACAGCTCCGCAGGCAAGCACCATGGTCTTGTAGCGGATGCAAGCTTCAACTGGAAGCCAGGAGAGAGCGGAGGAGCGGGGTGACGTGGAGAGAACTTGGGAAGGTTGAACACCAGACGGCTGGGTTCTGATGAGTTGTAGGGGCTTAATGGCACAGGCAGGGAGCCCAGCCAACAGCGAGCTGGGTACTGCAGTAATCAAGACGGAGATGACAAGTGCCTGGATTAGGACCTGCGCCCGGCTTCTGTGAGGCAGGGTCGTATTTATACTTGCGTACTGTTGTTTGTACAGATGAACGTGGTACCTTCAGGCGTTTGGAAATTGCTCCCAAGGGATGAACCAGACTTGTGGAGGTCTACAATTGTTTTTCTGAGTTCTTGGCTGATTTCTTGATTTTCCCATGCTGTCAAGCAAAGAGGCACTGTGTTTGAAGGTACACCTCCAATTGACTCAAATTATGTCAATTAGCCTATCAGAAGCTTCTAAAGCCATGACATAATTTTCTGGAATTTTCCAAGCTGTTTAAAAGCACAGTCAACTTAGTATATGTAAACTTCTGACCCAGTGGAATTGTAATACAGTGAGTTATATGAAATAATCTGTCTGTAAACTGTCTGTAAACAATTGTTGGAAAAAATTACTTGTCATGCACAAAGTAGATGTCCTAAACGACTTTGCCAAAACTGCAGTTTGTTAACTAAAAATGTGTGAGTGGTTGAAAATGAGTTTTAATGACTCCAACCTCAGTGTATGTAAACTTCCGACTTCAACTGTATATGTATATATACAGTGGAGCAAAAGGCATTTAGTCAGCCACCAATTGTGCAAGTTCTCCCACTTGTATGAGAGAGGCCTGTAATTTTCATCCTAGGTACACTTCAACTATGACAGACAAAATGAGCAAAAAATCCAGAAAAACTTATTTTCACCATAATTTGCAATAATTAATTAAAAATCCTACAATGTGATTTTCTGGATTTTCTTTCTCATTTTTTTCTGTCATAGTTGAAGTATACCTATGATGAAAATTACAAGCCTCACTCGTCCTATTAAGTGGGAGAACATGCAAATCTGTAAACATACCAGGTTTCCCTCATGTGTCTGAGAATGACCCACTCAGGCCACATTTAGGAAACAAGTGTCCCCACCCCCTTGGCATTTTTCCTATTTTGTTGCCTTACAACCTGGAATTAAAATAGATTTTTGGGGGGGTATGTGTCATTTTATTTACACAACATGCCTACCACTATGAAGATGCAAAATATGTTTTATTGTAAAACAGACCTGAAAAAAGACACAAAAAACAGAAAACTTGAGCGTGCATAACTAATTGTCCTGCTGGAAGGTGAACCTCCGTCCCAGTCTCAAATCTCTGGAAGACTGAAACAGGTTTCCCTCAAGAGTTTCCCTGTATTTAGCTCCATCCATCATTCATTCACCCTGACCAGTTTCCCAGTTCCAGTCCCAGTCCCTGCAGATGAAATACATCCCCACAGCATGATGCTGCCACCACCATGCTTCACTGTGAGCATGGTGTTGTCGAGGTGATGAGAGGTGTTGGGTTTGTGCCAGCATTTTCCTTGATTCCCCACAAGCTCAATTTTAGTATCATCTGACCAGAGTTCCTTCTTCCACATGTTTAGGAGTCTCCCACATGCCTGCTGGCGAACACCAAACGTGTTTGCTTCTTTTTTCTTTAAGCAATGGCTTTTTCCCCGGCCACTCTTCTGTAAAGCCCAGCTCTGTGGAGTGTACAGCTTAAAGTGGTCCTATGGACAGATACTCTGCTGTGGAGCTTTGCAGCTCCTTGCAGTGATTTGCAGTGATAACCAACAAGTAATCTAACTAACAATTCCAAAACTACTGTCTTATACACAGTGTAAGGGATAAAGAATATGTACATAAGGATATATGAATGAGTGATGGTACAGGCAGCATACAGTAGATGGTATCGAGTACAGTATATACATATTACATTACATTTAAGTCATTTAGCAGACGCTCTTATCCAGAGCGACTTACAAATTGGTGCAAACACCTATGACAACCAGTGGAACAGCCACTTGCATCTAAATCTTGTTGGGGGTGAGAAGGATTACTTACCCTTACTTACCCTATCCTAGGTATTCCTTGAAGAGGTGGGGGTTTCAGGTGTCTCCCGGAAGGTGGTGATTGACCCGCTGTCCTGGCGTCGTGAGGGAGTTTGTTCCACCATTGGGGGCCAGAGCAGCGAACAGTTTTGACTGGGCTGAGCGGGAACTGTACTTCCTCAGTGGTAGGAGGCGAGCAGGCCAGAGGTGGATGAACGCAGTGCCCTTGTTTGGGTGTAGGGCCTGATCAGGGCCTGGAGGTACTGAGGTGCCGTTCTTCACAGCTCCGTAGGCGAGCACCATGGTCTTGTAGCGGATGCGAGCTTCAACTGGAAGCCAGTGGAGAGCGGAGGAGCGGGGTGACGTGAGAGAACTTGGGAAGGTTGAACACCAGACGGGCTGCGGCGTTCTGGATGAGTTGTAGGGGTTTAATGGCACATATGAGATGAGTATGTAGACAAAGTAAACAAAGTGGCATAGTTAAAGTGGCTAGTGATACATGTATTACATAAGGATGCAGTCGATGATATAGAGTACAGTATATACGTATGCATATGAGATGAATAATGTAGGGTAAGTAACATTATATAAGGTAGCATTGTTTAAAGTGGCTAGTGATATATTTACATCATTTCCCATCAATTCCCATTATTAAAGTGGCTGGAGTTGGGTCAGTGTCAATGACAGTGTGTTGGCAGCAGCCACTCAATGTTAGTGGTGGCTGTTTAACAGTCTGATGGCCTTGAGATAGAAGCTGTTTTCCAGTCTCTCGGTCCCAGCTTTGATGCACCTGTACTGACCTCGCCTTCTGGATGATAACGGGGTGAACAGGCAGTGGCTCAGGTGGTTGATGTCCTTGATGATCTTTATGGCCTTCCTGTAACATTGGTGGTGTAGGTGTCCTGGAGGGCAGGTAGTTTGCCCCCAGTGATGCGTTGTGCAGACCTCACTACCCTCTGGAGAGCCTTACGGTTGAGGCGGAGCAGTTGCCGTACCAGGCGGTTATACAGCCGCCAGGATGCTCTCGATTGTGCATCTGTAGAAGTTTGTGAGTGCTTTTGGTGACAAGCCGAATTTCTTCAGCCTCCTGAGGTTGAAGAGCGCTGCTGCGCCCTTCTTCACGGCGCTGTCAGTGTGAGGGACCAATTCAGTTTGTCTGTGATGTGTATGCCGAGGAACTTAAACTTGCTACACTACTGTTCCATCGATGTGGATTGGGGGTGTTCCCTCTGTTGCTCTCCCTGAAGTCCACAATCATCTCCTTAGTTTTGTTGACGCTGAGTGTGAGGTTATTTTCCTGACACCACACTCCGAGGGCCCCTCACCTCCCTGTAGGCCACTCGTTGTTGGTAATCAAGCCTACCACTGTTGTGTCGTCCGCAAACTTGATGATTGAGTTGGAGGCGTGCGTGGCCACGCAGTCGTGGGTGAACAGGGAGTACAGGAGAGGGCTCAGAACGCACCCTTGTGGGGCCCCAGTGTTGAGGATCAGCGGGGAGGAGATGTTGTTGCCTACCCTCACCACCTGGGGGCGGCCTGTCAGGAAGTCCAGTACCCAGTTGCACAGGGCGGGGTCGAGACCCAGGGTCACCAGCTTGATGACAAGCTTGGAGGGTACTATTGTGTTGAATGCCGAGCTGTAGTCGATGAACAGCATTCTCACATAGGTATTCCTCTTGTCCAGGTGGGTTAGGGCAGTGTGCAGTGTGGTTGAGATTGCATCGTCTGTGGACCTATTTGGGCGGTAAGCAAATTGGAGTGGGTCTAGGGTGTCAGGTAGGGTGGAGGTGATATGGTCCTTGACTAGTCTCTCAAAGCACTTCATGATGACGGAAGTGAGTGCTACGGGGCGGTAGTCATTTAGCTCAGTTACCTTAGCTTTCTTGGGAACAGGAACAATGGTGGCCCTCTTGAAGCATGTGGGAACAGCAGACTGGTATAGGGATTGATTGAATATGTCCGTAAACACACCGGCCAGCTGGTCTGCGCATGCTCTGAGGGCGCGGCTGGGGATGCCGTCTGGGCCTGCAGCCTTGCGAGGGTTAACACGTTTAAATGTCTTACTCACCTCGGCTGCAGTGAAGGAGAGACTGCATGTTTTCGTTGCAGGCCGTGTCAGTGGCACTGTATTGTCCTCAAAGCGGGCAAAAAAGTTATTTAGTCTTCTTGTAGTCCGTGATTGACTGTAGACCCTGCCACATGCCTCTTGTGTCTGAGCCGTTGAATTGAGATTCTACTTTGTCTCTGTACTGACGCTTAGCTTGTTTAATAGCCTTGCGGAGGAATAGCTGCACTGTTTGTATTCGGTCATGTTACCAGACACCTTGCCCTGATTAAAAGCAGTGGTTCGCGCTTTCAGTTTCACGCGAATGCTGCCATCAATCCACGGTTTCTGGTTAGGGAATGTTTTTATCGTTGCTATGGGAACGACATATTCAACGCACGTTCTAATGAACTCGAATGCCCTCCTTGCCTGGTCCGTGAGTTGTGGTGGGCGGCCCTCTCTTGGTAGGTTTGTTGTGGTGCAATATTCTTTCCATTTTTTAATAATGGATTGAATGGTCCTCCGTGGGATGTTCAAAGTTTCAGATATTTTTTTATAGCCCAACCATGATCTGTACTTCTACACAACTTTGTCCCTGACCTGTTTGGAGAGCTCCTTGGTCTTCATGGTGCCCCTTGCTTAGCGGTATTGCAGACTCTGGGGCTTTTCAGAACAGGTGTATACATACTGAGATCATGTGACAGATCAGGTGACACTTAGATTATTTAACAAATTATGTGACTTCTGAAAGTAATTGGTTGCACTAGATCTTATTTAGAGGCTTCATAGCAAAGGGGTGAATACATATGCACCTGCCACTTTTCCCTTTTTTTTCATTACACTTCAATTAATTTGGACTATTTTGTGTCTGTTACATGAACCAAATAAAAGTCTATTTAAATTACAGGATGTAATGGAACAAAATAGGCACTAAGTAAGTACATGAATACTTTGCAAGACACTGTAATACAGCAGTGGCGATTCACATCTAGACGTTTGTTGTCCCAAAAATCCAAATATACTACATTACAGAACATCCATCATCACTATGAGGTATTTTATTTTATGTAAATATGCATGAACCTCATCAAATGTCTGTGATTGTTGATGTACAGTGTTAACTTGTAACACGTTTGTCCAAACCTCTGGTTTGTCCAAACCTCCACCTTGCTCTGTTCTTCAAAGGATCATACAGCATTCAAAATGATTATTGAAGAATTTGCTCTGTCCTCTCAAGTTCAAACATCTGCAACAGTGAGGAAACTTGCTTTAGTTGTTCTTTTCAAGGCTATCCATTTTACTTTTCTTTTTTTTCTTTTCCACATTATTTGCTGGGCTGGAGGAGAAAGGAGAGCAGCCGTACGGTCAGTGGTTACACACAATGGGGCACTGGGAGCAGACTTGGGGCGGAAGGGCACTGTTAGTGGACACTGGGATAGGGGAATAGAGGGCACTGTTAGTGGACACTAGGATGGGGAAGGAGGGCACTGTTAGTGGACACTGGGATAGGGGAATGAGGGCACTGTTAGTGGACACTGGATAAGGGGAAGGGAAGGCACTGTTAGTGGACACTGGAATAAAGGGAAGGAGGGCACTGTTAGTGGACACTAGGATAGAGGGGAGGAGGGCACTGTTAGTGTCCACTGGGATAAGGGGAAGGAAGGCACTGTTAGTGGACACTGGGATAGGGGGAAGGAAGGAAGTGTTAGTGGACACTGGTATAGGGGACGGAAGGAAGTGTTAGTGGACACTGGTATAGGGGAAGGAGGGCACTGTTAGTGGACACTGGGATAGGGGGAAGGAGGGCACTGTTAGTGGACACTGATAGGGGAAGGAGGGCACTGTTCGTGGACACTGGGATAGGGGGAATGAGGGCACTGTTAGTGGACACTGGGATAGGTGGAAGGAGGGCACTGTTAGTGGACACTAGGATAGAGGGAAGGAGGCACTGTTAGTGGACACTGGGGTAAGGGGAAGGAAGGCACTGATACTGACACTGGAATAGAGAGGAAGGAGGGCACTGTTAGTGGACACTGGGATAGAGGGAAGGAGGGCACTGTTAGTGGACACTGGAATAGAGGGAAGGGGAGGGCACTGTTAGTGTCCACTGGGATAAGGGGAAGGAAGGCACTGTTAGTGGACACTGAGATAGGGGGAAGGAAGGAAGTGTTAGGACACTGGTATAGGGGGAAGGAAGGAAGTGTTAGTGGACACTGGTATAGGGAAGGAGGGCACTGTTAGTGGACACTGGGATAGGGGAAGGAAGGAAGTGTTAGTGGACACTGGTATAGGGGGAAGGAGGGCACTGTTAGTGGACACTGAGATAGGGGAAGGAAGGAAGTGTTAGTGGACACTGGTATAGGGGGAAGGAGGGCACTGTTAGTGGACACTGGGATAGGGGAAGGAGGGCACTGTTAGTGGACAATGGGATACGGGGAATGAGGGCACTGTTAGTGGACACTGGGATAGGGGAAGGAGGGCACTGTTAGTGGACACTGGTAGAGGGGGAAGGAGGGCACTGTTAGTGGACACTGGGATAGGGGAAGGAGGGCACTGTTAGTGGACACTGGTATAGGGGGAAGGAGGGCACTGTTAGTGGACACTGGGATAGGGGGAAGGAGGGCACTGTTAGTGGACACTGGGATAGGGGGAAGGAAGGCACTGTTAGTGGACACTGGGATAGGGGGAAGGAAGGAAGTGTTAGTGGACACTGGTATAGGGGGAAGGAAGGAAGTGTTAGTGGACACTGGTATAGGGAAGGAGGGCACTGTTAGTGGACACTGGGATAGGGAGGAAGGAAGGAAGTGTTAGTGGACACTGGTATAGGGGGAAGGAGGGCACTGTTAGTGGACACTGGGATAGGGGAAGGAGGGCACTGTTAGTGGACTCTGGTAGAGGGGAAGGAGGGCACTTTTAGTGGACACTGGGATAGGGGAAGGAGGGCACTGTTAGTGGACACTGGGATAGGGGGAAGGAGGGCACTGTTAGTGGACACTGGTATAGGGGAAGGAGGGCACTGTTAGTGGACACTGGGATAGGGGGAAGGAGGGCACTGTTAGTGGACACTGGGATAGGGGGAAGGAAGGCACTGTTAGTGGACACTGGGATAGGGGAAGGAAGGAAGTGTTAGTGGACACTGGTATAGGGGAAGGAAGGCACTGTTAGTGGACACTGGGATGGGGGAAGGAGGGCACTGTTAGTGGACACTGGGATAGAGTGAAGGAGGGCACTGTTAGTGGACACTGGGATAGGGGAAAGGATGGCACTGTTAGTGGACACTGGGATAGGGGAAGGAAGGCACTGTTTGTGGACACTGGGATAGGGGAAGGAAGGCACTGTTAGTGGACACTGGGATAGGGGAAGGAAGGAAGTGTTAGTGGACACTGGTATAGGGGGAAGGAAGGAAGTGTTAGTGGACACTGGTATAGGGAAGGAGGGCACTGTTAGTGGACACTGGGATAGGGGGAAGGAAGGAAGTGTTAGTGGACACTGGTATAGGGGGAAGGAGGGCACTGTTAGTGGACACTGGGATAGGGGAAGGAGGGCAATGTTAGTGGACAATGGGATAGGGGGAATGAGGCCACTGTTAGTGGACACTGGGATAGGGGGAAGGAGGGCACTGTTAGTGGACACTGGTAGAGGGGGAAGGAGGGCACTGTTAGTGGACACTGGGATAGGGGAAGGAGGGCACTGTTAGTGGACACTGGTATAGGGGAAGGAGGGCACTGTTAGTGGACCCTGGGATAGGGGAAGGAGGGCACTGTTAGTGGACACTGGGTTAGGGGGAAGGAGGGCACTGTTAGTGGACACTGGGATAGGGGGAAGGAGGGCACTGTTAGTGGACACTGGGATAGGGGGAAGGAGGGCACTGTTAGTGGACACTGGGATAGGGGAAGGAGGGCACTGTTAGTGGACACTGGGATAGGGGGAAGGAGGGCACTGTTAGTGGACACTGGGATAGGGGGAAGGAGGGCACTGTTAGTGGACACTGGGATAGGGGGAAGGAAGGCACTGTTAGTGGACACTGGGATAGGGGAAGGAAGGAAGTGTTAGTGGACACTGGTATAGGGGGAAGGAAGGAAGTGTTAGTGGACACTGGTATAGGGAAGGAGGGCACTGTTAGTGGACACTGGGATAGGGGGAAGGAAGGAAGTGCTAGTGGACACTGGTATAGGGGGGAAGGAGGGCACTGTTAGTGGACACTGAGATAGGGGGAAGGAAGGACGTGTTAGTGGACACTGGGTATAGGGGGAAGGAGGGCACTGTTAGTGGACACTGGGATAGGGGGAAGGAGGGCACTGTTAGTGGACAATGGGATAGGTGGAATGAGGGCACTGTTAGTGGACACTGGGATAGGGGGAAGAGGGCACTGTTAGTGGACACTGGTAGAGGGGGAAGGAGGGCACTGTTAGTGGACACTGGGATAGGGGGAAGGAGGGCACTGTTAGTGGACACTGGTATAGGGGGAAGGAGGGCACTGTTAGTGGACACTGGATAGGGGGGAAGGAGGGCACTGTTAGTGGACACTGGGATAGGGGGAAGGAAGGCACTGTTAGTGGACACTTGGATAGGGGAAGGAAGGAAGTGTTAGTGGACACTGGTATAGGGAAGGAAGGCACTGTTAGTGGACCCTGGGATGGGGGGGGAAGGAGGGCACTGTTAGTGGACACTGGGATAGGGGGAAGGAGGGCACTGTTAGTGGACACTGGGTTAGGGGAAGGAGGGCACTGTTAGTGGACACTGGGATAGGGGGAAGGAGGGCACTGTTAGTGGACACTGGGATAGGGGAAGGAGGGCACTGTTAGTGGACACTGGGATAGGGGGAAGGAGGGCACTGTTAGTGGACACTGGGATAGGGGGAAGGAGGGCACTGTTAGTGGACACTGGTATAGGGGGAAGGAAGGAAGTGTTAGTGGACACTGGTATAGGGGGAAGGAAGGCACTGTTTGTGGACACTGGGATAGGGGGAAGGAGGGCACTGTTAGTGGACACTGGGATAGGGGAAAGGATGGCACTGTTAGTGGACACTGGGATAGGGGGAAGGAGGGCACTGTTAGTGGACACTGGGATAGGGGGAATGAGGGCACTGTTAGTGGACACTGGGATAGGGGGAAGGAGGGCACTGTTAGTGGACACTGGGATAGGGGGAATGAGGGCACTGTTAGTGGACACTGGGATAGGGGGAAGGAGGGCACTGTTAGTGGACACTGGTAGAGGGGGTAGGCGACTCTGTCACCAACTTGTGCTGGGGTAGGTTGTGTTCTTTTTGAGCAACTGCCAGGTCTCTCTTCTTTTCCACCAATAAGAAAAGGCACCTACCACCTTCTTATACACTCCAATTGCTCTGATCCACCCGTTTGTCTCTAAAACCACTCTCTAAGAGAAATCAAGAGATTTTAATAAAATGTTAAAATCACAATAATCCTTTAGTTATGTACAAATGTAATATTTAACTTTATGAAAATGATGAACAAAATGCACATGTAGTTTCATTTAACTAATCACTTCAATATACACAATCGACAAGGTTACTTACCAATGGCCATGCAGACAATGTTCAAAACATTGCAGTCGGGGCCATTTGTTGATTTCAGCGGCCATTACGACGTTCACACCACTATCTGTTGTAATGCAGACCTGCCTGTCTTGACTGAGTCCCCAGGAGGAGAGAGCGTCAATGAGCCCCTCTGCTATAGCTTCACCCGTGTGGTCGTCGGGAAAGTATGATGTTTGAAGGCATTTATTTCTAAGATTCCATCCTTGTCAATATAGTGGATATTGAGGCTAATATAGGGCTCTGACGTGTGACTAGACCACAGATCGGTATTAGTAGCAAAATATGTCAAATCTGTCTGTCGGCGTAGCGCTTAGGCAGTGCGGTGAAAGAAATCTTGCTGCCAGGGAGTTCGTACCTGGGGTCACTTAAATTGATAAGCCTCTTGAAACCTTCCTTTTTGACTGTGCTAATTGGTAGCATGTCCTTAGCAATGCAATGCATAATAGCATTTGTGATGTCTTTTGTGTCTTTTCGATGTTTGCTCGTAGGGCATAAACGCGACAGTGTTGACTGCTTCGGATGAACATCTCTAGATTGGCTGGTGCTTGAGGGGCGTTTATCAATACCGAGGAGCAAACTCAGACTTTCGTGTTCCAAAGAGTGATTTTGCTTCAGATGGGAAAAAAGGTTTGTCATATTACCAGACTTGGTAGCCACCTGTCTATGGCACAATTTGCACCGAACATTGCTGTGCTCTTTGTTGGACTTCAAAGCCAAACCACTTCCAAATTACTGAAACAGTTGAACCCTTTATCAATAATTTCTTCGTTGAAGCTGCTCCTTCTCCATGGCTATCGCTGCCACTGTTTTCACCTACATCACACATTTTCCATGGTTAATAATGGCTACTCCATCACTCGAGGTGCTAAGTAAGTGGTTTTTAGTGGGCGTATACCTCTTCATGTGCATATTGTCACTTTTGTCATGACTATTGTCATGCTCCTGCTGCGTCACAGAGGTGAAATGGACTGCTGTACCTAATTATTCTATATCGATATCATCAAAAATGATTCTAAAGGTTTTTATATCGTTATTGAGGGAAGTAATTACCTCGATAATTATTGATATTGATTATCGCCCAGCCTGTTAGTGGACACTGGGATAGGGGGAAGGAAGGCAATGTTAATGGACACTGGGATAGGGGAAGGAGGGCACTGTTAGTGGACACTAGGATAGGGGAAGGAGGGCACTGTTAGCAGGCAATGCCCTGAACTCTGGGGCCTGCCAGGTTCTTGTTATGAGCGGGAAGCACTGTGGCAACGCTATATGGGCCAATAACTGGTCTCAGAACAACAAAATATCACCAGGGATTCTGGGAAAGACAGAGAGTGGTAGAAAGTTCCATTGGCAGTTATTGAGATCATTATGAATTGTTGCTGTACCTTTGGAACTATGGTTTCCTCTCAATCTCGACCACTCTCTATCTCACTCTCTCCCCTTCTCTCAGGCCAATGGTTTTCTCTCCTCGTTTTCAGGCAGTGGGCTTTCACTCATTTCTTGCTGTCCTTGAAAGCAACTCAGGCTATTTGGGGAAATTAAATAACCTGAGGATTAAACTGCTTTAGGAACGCCTAATTAACATGTTTCCCACTGTTGGGAAATGTTGCCTGAAGTAGAATGGACAGTAATTTTACGCATGGATTTTCTTCACCCTAATTCTTCAATTTTTAATAATCCTGAGATGAAATTGTTTTATGGGATGGTGGAGGGTTTTCAATGTTCTTTAACAAGTGAACTAGTAAGAATTGACTTTCAGAAATGTCAGCTAATATACTGGTTTAAATCAGTTTTACACGCTTGTTGTATTGTGCATGCAGAACATGATTTACAGCCAGAAACCATTAGGCTTCTATTTTAAATCTAACTTTAATGGCCACATTATCACACATATAAAGCCTTTATACAACAAGTCAGATACAAGATGAATAAATGCCTTCAGAGTGTGTTGACCCTATGGTGAGAGTGTCACAACACTGGGAGATTACAGTTTATACAACAAGTCAGATACAAGCTGAATAAATGCCTTCAGAGTGTGTTGACCATGGTGAGAGTGTCACAACACTGGGAGATTACAGTGGATTATGTATCTGCCCAAGGCCTATATCTGACAACAGTCATTCTGGATTAATATACCATTTAGAGTGGTAATTGCCTGTGTAGTCCTCTCTGGTGTCTAATCCAAGAGATCAATTTCTGTTGAGGCCAGATGTGTTACATTGTGAAAACATTTCAGCTCCCTGTCCAAAGTTAGTACATTTAATTACCACTATGTTGTCATTCCTCAAGCCTCCACTATACACACAGAAAACAGGGTTCAGATTCCAAATCCAATCTCTAAAGTACCTTCTTTGACTCCCTTCTAAATCCCGCTGTGCATGAAGATCAAAGTATTGTGATGTTGGGATAACCCTTTATTACTTCTCATTAGCTGGTAACCTGATGCATTTTGACAAGTCCAGCAATTGCTGTGGTCAGCTGTTGATGCCTGAGCTAGCTAGCTACATATGGACCAATCAGTGGTAAAGATGAAGATTGAGGAGAATCCCAGCCAGATAGCGGAGTATCCAGGCAAGGTAGCCTAGCGTACAGTACCAAAAAAAAAAAAAAAAAGGACAGTTAAAGATGGGGCTGGTCGTAGGTCTTCCATGGCCCTCCTGCCATCGTCTACCACAGCCACAGCTCATTAAGACTCCATAGCCTCCATCTCTAGAACACTACAACACACCACTGAAGCCATTAGTGTAAAGTCAATGTCTAATTAAAGTTTGAATAAACAAGGGTCCCTTTTGTTCATGTTTTCTCCCTGTCTCTCTTCTCTCACTCAATCTCTCACCTCCCTCTCAAAGTGGGGGTGATTCTCATTTGTACCCAGTGAGACCAACAGCGATGGACGAAGTCCCGTGGTCTAATTAGAAACCTAAATACTTTGAGTAATGCCTAACCCATGGGAGTTCAACTGCCATATCTCTTCTGCATGCCCTATGTGGAAGGACCCCTCCGGTCCCCCAGACCACTGGGGTGTCTCAGTGAAATACACCAGCCTGCTCCCCTCAGCTCCCCACAGCTGCCTTCTACAGACACTGCACTTAAGACAGCATTGCTTTCATAGCTAAAATAGACATTTGTGTCCTAAGTGGTACTACATGGCTAATGCAAAAATATAATTCCCTGGGTACTAATTATGGATGAGTACTGGCCACACGGATTCCTTTTTTTCACTTCACATAAAACTGTAAAGCAATTTGAGCATTTTTCAATGAATTAAACACATAGTCTTCCAGTAACCTCCTCTCATTTTGCTCTCCGGGGACCGTAGCTAATTTGTGCAGAATAGAAAGAAGAAAAATAGAAAGGCAGTAAAGAAAAGTGTTTTCATCTTTTAAAAATATGCCTCAACAAAGGATTTAACACGCAAAGAGACACACATCATTTTTTCCTGAGAATTTAAAATGATCATCACATTTTATACTTTTTTTAAACCCTGAAGTATCTTGTGTAGTTTTGTAGAATTATGAACCCATATCAGATCGTTGTTAGCATGAGCAGCCAGCTCCCATTATGTTATCAAAGCCTGCTGAGATAGTCTGGTCGTGAAGCTAATCCCGCCTGTATTTTTAGTCGCAACCCACTGATGAAGGGAAATTACTACATCAACGATAAAATAGAGCTTTCTGAAAACCCTTTACAATATCACAGCTACTGAGAGAGACATTCAAATTAAGCTTTGTAAGTTTAGTGGTGTAATGGCATAACAATATCCTGCAAATGTACTTTTGAAATTAAGATAATGATAGACATTTCACATTGTACTACATGCTAAAATAATCACTACTCTCTAAATGGATATGCCGTATGGCAAGCTAAAAAATTATATATATTGCCCTGGGAAAGACCTACAGTACTTCACCCAAAACCTCACCACAATGGTCAGTCAATGAATGACAGCGGAATGATCAAATAATAAGAACACACAATAAAAATTTGGTAAAAATAAAATCAAACCAGTGCCTTGCAAAAGTATTCATCCCCCCTTGGCGTTTTTCCTATTTTGTTGCTTTTACAACCTGTAATTTAAATGGATTTTTATTTGGATTTCATGTAATGGACATACACAAAATTGTCCAAATTGGTGAAGTGAAAAAAACTTGTTTTAAAAATGTCCCCCAAAGAATTCACGGAAAAGTGGCAGGTGCATATGTATTCACCCCTTTGCTATGAAGCCCATAAATAAGATCTGGTGCAACTAATTACCTTCAGAAGTCACATAATTAGTTAAATAAAGTTCAACTGTGTGCAATCTAAGTGTCCCATGATCTGCCACATGATCTCAGTATATATACACCTGTTCTGAAAGGCCCCAGAGTCTGCAACACCACTAAGCAAGGGGCACCACTCAAGCAAGCAGCACCATGAAGATCAAGGAGCTCTCCAAACAGGTCAGGGACAAAGTTGTGGAGAAGTATAGATCATAGTTGGGCTATAAAAATATCTGAAACTTTGAACATCCCACGGACCATCCACGCAGTGAAGCATGGTGGTGGCAGCATCATGCTGTGGGGATGTTTTTCATCTGCAGGGACTGGGACTGGGACTGGGAAACTGGTCAGAGTTGAAGGAATGATGGATGGCGCTAAATACAGGGAAACTCTTGAGGAAACCTGTTTCAGTCTTCCAGAGATTTGAGACTGGGACGAAGGTTCACCTTCCAGCAGGACAATGACCCTAAGCATACCGCTAAAGCAACACTCGAGTGGTTTAAGGGGAACCATTTAAATGTCTTGGAATGGCCTAGTCAAAGCCCAGACCTCAATCCAATTGAGAATATGTGGTATGACTTAAAGATTGCTGTACAAAAGCGGAAACCCCTCTAACTTGAAGGAGCTGGAGCAGTTTTGCCATGAATGGGCAAAAATCCCAGTGGCTAGATGTGCCAGGCTTATAGAGACATACCCCAAGAGACTTGCAGATGTAATTGCTGCAAAAGGTGGCTCTACAAAGTATTTACTTTGGGGGTAAGTTGTTATGCATGCTCAAGTGTTCCATTTTTTTTTCTTTCATGTTTGTTTCACAATAAAAATATATTTTGCATCTTCATAGTGGTAGGCTATGAAGTTGTGTAAATCAATGTTGTAAAAATCAAATGATACAAACCCCCACAACATCCATTTTAATTCCAGGTAATAATTCAACAAAATAGGAAAATGCTAAGGGCGGTGAAAACTTTTTGCATGAAAACTGCTTGCATGTGTCTGTTACATGTGTGTGCGTGTGTGTGTGTGTGTGTGTGTGTGTGTGTGTGTGTGTGTGTGTGTGTGTGTGTGTGTGTGTGTGTGTGTGTGTGTGTGTGTGTGTGTGTGTGTGTGTGTGTGTGTGTGTGTGTGTGTGTGTGTGTGTGTGTGTGTGTGTGTGTGTGTGTGTGTGTGTGTGATTATACTCTAAGACAGGACAGAGAGGACCTGGTGGTGATCCTGGCACTCCCTACCAGTCAGCATCCTCTCCTGCTCTGTACTCCCTACCTGCTCTGCTCTCCAGTCAGCATCCTCTCCCTACTCTGTACTCCCTACCGGCTCTGCTCTCCAGTCAGAATCCTCTCCCTGCTCTGTACTCCCTACCTGCTCTGCTCTCCAGTCAGCTTCCTCTCCCTGCTCTGTACTCCCTACCTGCTCTGCTCTCCAGTCAGCATCCTCTCCCTACTCTGTACTCCCTACCTGCTCTGCTCTCCAGTCAGCTTCCTCTCCTGCTCTGTACTCACTACCTGCTCTGCTCTCCAGTCAGCTTCCTCTCCCTGCTCTGTACTCCCTACCTGCTCTGCTCTCCAGTCAGCATCCTCTCCCTGCTCTGTACTCCCTACCTGCTCTGCTCTCCAGTCAGCTTCCTCTCCCTGCTCTGTACTCCCTACCTGCTCTGCTCTCCAGTCAGCTTCCTCTCCCTGCTCTGTACTCCCTACCTGCTCTGCTCTCCAGTCAGCATCCTCTCCCTGCTCTGTACTCCCTACCTGCTCTGCTCTCCAGTCAGCTTCCTCTCCCTGCTCTGTACTCCCTACCTGCTCTGCTCTCCAGTCAGCTTCCTCTCCCTGCTCTGTACTCCCTACCTGCTCTGCTCTCCAGGTAGCTTCCTTTCACAGTGCATTTGTATTGTGTTGTCTTATCAGCCTTCACACAGATAGAGGACACATCACACACAGTAGACAGACAACCTCCTTAGTAAAAGGCCGTCATTGTAAATAAGAATTAGTTCTAACTGACTTGCCTAGTTAAATAAAGTAAATAAGGAGAGAGAGAGACAGAGAGAGAGGGAGGCGAGGGGTTAAAGTAATATTCTGGGATGCTGGGGTTTTAAAACAATATGAGCAGTAAATTGTAGAAATAATCCAAACACAAAGTGGTAATTCAACCCTGAAGTGAAAACCATTGAAAACCCTAAAAATAATCCCCCAGTACTGTTATTTTTCTCTAATGTAAAATTAATGTCTGTAGTCCTTTGTAGAGCATTCTAGCATCCGTCCCCTGTGCTCAGCTCTGCAGGGTGAACTCTCAGGACCCTGTCTGCTCATTCACTCCTGGGCCCAGTCAATAAGGCTATTTCTGATCTCCGGATGGCTAAGGTTTCAAAGCCTGTTTAAATAGGCGCCCACAAAGCCGGAAGCACCAACCTCAGTCAGCCCTCTCCTCCTCTCCTCTCCCGCATGGAGGACCTTTCTCTAAATATTGAGAGGGAGGCTCAGCTTCCAGCCCGCAGTAAAGGGGGAGCAGGGGGGAATAAGAGAGAGAGAGAGGAGAGAGAGAGAGAGAGAGAGAGCGAGAGAGGGTGAGAGAGAGAGAGAGAGAGAGAGAGAGAGAGAGAGAGAGAGAGAGAGAGAGAGAGAGAGAGAGAGGGGAGAGAGAGAGAGAGAGAGAGAGAGAGAGAGAGAGAGAGAGAGAGAGAGAGAGAGAGAGAGAGAGAGATAGAGATAGAGAGAGAGAAAGAGAGAGAGAGAGAGAAAGAGAGAAGAGAGAGAGAGAGAGAGAGAGAGAGAGAGGGGAGAGAGGAAGAAAGCTCCCCGCTCCCACCACACACACCCGGCATGGTGACGACTGACAGGGAAGCGCAGTTCAGGGCTCCCGGTGCTAAACTCTGAACGGCAAACGTTTGGCAGAGTAATTACACGCCACAGTGCACTGGGAGTGATTAGTGATAGTTGTCTGTTAAAGTGTTTGAGGCTCAGTTTATGCCTTCCTCCACTAATGTTTAGGTTTAATTTGCATCAGGGAGGAAGGAGTCACATGTCAACACAAATAAAGCACGTCTATAAAAGAACAGTATCGTTCACATCCTATTTTATGCAAATGTCAGTACAGTATTTTCAAATGAGATTACATTTACTTCAATAATATGTTTCCTTCAATACCTTCTAGGAAACTACAACAACAAAACAATTTACACTTTTCAACATAACTGAGTCGTATCTGCAGAACTATGTCACATCTATAGAACTATACTAGGCCTGGGGCTTGTTTTGGTCTGGATCAAAATAAATGTCACAAAGTGGGTATTCCACTCTGAAGGCGTCTCCATTGCCAGGTCATGTCACGCTCCGGTGCGTTGCCGTCAACACACTCAGGTGGCGTAGCGGCAGCCGAGCCTGCAGCCTGCCTTTCCTTTGATCTCCCTGCTGTGTTTACCTTAGCTGGTTAGCTATGGCGTCTCAGTCTTAGTCACTACGGCATGCAGCAGATGTGCCTGTAAGCAGCTGAAAGGTGAGTAGCACTCACAGATAGCTAGTGCGCCCAGTTGTTAAACACATCACAGAGAAATAAGGGGGGAAAGGAGAGAGTCATGAGGGGGATGGACTGTGGGATTATAGACACCACCTGATAACTCCTAAACCACAACACACACACTGGGCCTTGAGCTGTGAGTCGGGTGGCAAAGGGAAACAAACGCACCCCATGGACATCCACTGGGGAGGAAAACATACCTGAGGGGTTTGACTAGGGGATTGAGAGGACGTAAGACAGTACCTGTGGTGGAAGCCTCTCCAGAACGGCACCAGGTGTGAGGCATTAAGGAGAGGAGCTCTGCATCTGGCTCTATCACCCAGGGCCCAGGGCGGTGTGTCAGGTGCTGTGTGCTGTCGGTCTCTCAAAAAGGCTGAGGAACCAAATTGATTACAAAGACAACAATGTGGACAATGATTTCAAGTGTACTATTGCCTCTGTTTACACAGTGTACAACCATTTAGTAAACATAGCTTATTACTGATGTGCAATTAAAAACAATATCCAGAGAGATGTGATTATACAGACAACAACGCCTACATCACATTCTGCTGTCAGTTTACACCTGGCACTTCCTCACACTAATCATACAGCACAGTGTGTTAAAGCTGCTGGCTGGTGGTTATTGTCCTGAAACAAAAACCCACTGTAATGAATACAGAGAACACAGCACCAGTGTTGCACTGGAATACATACTTCATTACAGAGAAGAAAACCATGTGGGCATTGTTGTTTCTGCAGATTATACATGACACAGAACAGAGGGGTAAGACTGTAAGACGAGTAAGTGTATCACAGGCAGTGGGAGAGGTAACTCTAGACCTCAGAGCTGGGAGAGAGAAGGAGAGGAGAATGCGACTAGGCACGTGTGGAATGCAGAGTGGCGGGGAGAGAGAGAAATCTACATTTCAAATGTTCAAGGATGTTTCCATTGTGTGTTTATGAAACATGGCTGCTAGGACTACAAAGGTAAGAGGATATGGCATCAAAGGCCTCCTTAGAAAACACAAAAATAAACATTGCTGCACTGAAATGTACAGCAGAACATACTACTCCTCCTCCTCCACTCTACTCTGGTCTTTAACCAGGCTCATTTGATTGCAGTGTACAGGCCTCAAATCAAGGCCCTGCAATCCATTTTCTCACTGTAACCTACCGCTGGGTCTGTAGTGGTTTAAAGTAGGAGGTAGATAGACAGAACTTGCCAGAGTGGCTATAGGCAGAGAGAGAGAGAGAGAGAGAGAGAGAGAGAGAGAGAGAGAGAGAGAGAGAGAGAGAGAGAGAGGTGGTGTTGATCTCATTTAGGGAAACAAAAGACGATGGAATGGGGTGTGTGTGAAAGAACGAGGGCAAAGTACTGATGTGGGTCCAAAATGGCACCATATTGCCTATATAGTGCACTACTTTTGACCAAAGCCCTATTTCTATTAGTCCACTACTTTTGACTGAAGTAGTGCACTACATAGGGAATAGGGTGCCATCTCAAACACAGTCCTGTAGCCCTACTGTAAGTGAAGCCAGTGACCGACACCAGGCGGAGCCTGCCTGTCTGTTGACGGTCAGGTAATATTGTTTACAAGCTCCCTCAGCAGAATCCCACTGCCCTCCTCCAACCATCAGCCAGCCACAGAGCTCGCCCTCTACTTAAGGCAACAAGACTGGAATGTGTTCACTTCAGCATTACAAGCCTATTAAAATACACTTTAATTATGCTACAATCTCTCCAGGGATCATTTATTTTCATCTCCTCCTCTCTTGAACTGTGTGTTCTTTGACATCTGCACCAAGATATCAACAGCACAACTGGAACTGGGAACTAGCATGTGTTGTTTTCTCACTAGCTCCAATTAAAGGGCATGTTGACAGATTATAGTACGTAGCTGCTGCTGCTACTGGTACGGCTGGTAGTAGTTTGTGCTCCAAACTAGTAGGGTGAGGAGGAAGGGTAGGCTGTTGATGGGGAGAAAAATGGTGAGGAGAGAGGGGTGAGGAGGGGAGGGAGGAGAGGGTGAAGAGGGTGGGGAGGGAAGAAGAGGCGGCTGATGGGAGGGAAGAAAGGGGGCTTATGGGAGATATCTCATGTACACAACATAACCAGGCAGCCCTGGGGGGTTAATGTGTTTACACTACCTGGGCTGTGATCTATCATCAACCTCATCAGCTTCTATTACCCTTCACATACTATACATAACCAAGCAGCATCTCTAACGTCTTACCCAACCGCCAATCCACAACTCTCACTCACACAATTTCTATTGGATTAGTAAAATGCTAATATCCAGGGTATAACCCACTCCCCACTAGACTGGGTTAATGTGCAGTACTGTACATCATCATTCCAGTAGTTGATTTATATTTAGTGCCGCTGTGCCTTTTCAAGGCTTTCAGTTTGAACACCTCACAGCTTCAAAGGAGTTGTCATATATATGCATATGAAACGGCAACCTCATGGAACCTATAGCATTATCATAACAAGTCCTCCATAATAGTTGTTTACTTATATCTGCTAAGACAGGGCGGCAGGGTAGCCTAGTGGTTAGAGCGTTGGACTAGTAACCGGAAGGTTGCAAGTTCAAATCCCCCTTCCTAGGCCCTCATTGAAAATAGGAATTTGTTCTTAACTGACTTGCCTAGTTAAATAAAGGTAAAAAAAGAAAAGAAAAAATACAACTGATCCTGAATCAGTTTACCTACACCAGTGAGAGGCGTAGAAATGGGGGATGAATACAGTACACTTCATCAGCATGGACCATCTGAGATCTTTAGGCTAACAACACAACTGGTAAGCGGATCATCATAAGTCTATAATGTGCATAAATGTGCATTATTTCTCCCACAGTGCACAGTGCATAATAACAGTGATGGCATGGGTTCACCACAGAGCAGAGCCCATGGTCAGGCTGAGGTTAGCTATGTGCTGATGAGGAGGTGCCTGCCTCAAAAAGCTTGTTTTCACTTTACTCAGGCTTCATTATGCCCAATCAATTTTCATTTAGTCACTAGAGCTATTGACTCATTTCTAAAATAAAATTACAGGTAATTTGTCTCTGCCTATGGAATAGTGTATTATCCCTTTAGAAAGAAACAGGTGGGGTGGGATGGGACGTGGTGACCCATAGAAAAGCTGGAAACAATTTAAAATATATTTTTTTTGATAAGACATTGAAAATCAATGTCTGCTTCCTGCAATCCGTCTCGAGCAAATCAATCATAATCTGCACAGTTGGCAGTGGGGAGAGAGAGAGAGAGAGAGAGAGAGAGAGAGAGAGAGAGAGAGAGAGAGAGAGAGAGAGAGAGAGAGAGAGAGAGAGAGAGAGAGAGAGAGAGAGAGAGAGAAAGAGAGAGAGAGAGAGAGAGAGAGAGAGAGAGAGAGAGAGAGAGAAAGAGAGAGCGAGAGAAGGAGACAGAGCGAGAGAGAGAGAGAGAGAGAGAGAGAGAGAGAGAGAGAGAGAGAGAGAAGAAAGGCTGGAAGGGCCCACCTTTGTCTGAGATCTCTGATTTCTGAATGGCTTCTCATCATGGTGATAATAGGGTCATCATTTCAACACTTAGCTAACCCCAGCCCCTTCCATTCAGCCTGGGGTAGAGGGGAGCAGAGGGAGGACAGGCTCCAGAGAAAGAGGAGTGGACTCATTCTAGCCCCATTCATCTTAATTCAGATTGGCAGACAGACACACAGAGAAGTGACCTGCAGAAAAAGAAAATATCAAGGGGACCAAATATGTTGGAATGTTAACCCTGGTGCTACTACAAAGGATTTCTAAATGATTGTATGTAATTACAGAATGGAGTTTCTGAACAATACATACATTAACAAAGAACCTAAATGTCCCTGAATAGGGGAATTGCTGTTTTGTAATTAACATGTTTGTTTCAAATGTAGGCTCACATTTGAAGTAAAAGGAGTGACCTGAATGTCAGTCTGATGTGAACTCCATGCCACCATCTGTAGGCATCTCTAGTAAAACTGGATAGCAGCATGACATCACACAACAAAGATGGCCGTACACACTGTTGACTTTTGACCACATTACAAAATGGAAGTTAATTTATAAAGAAGAGAAATACTTGGATGTGGCTGCATAAGTAAATGGGTGCATACATTACATAATAAATGAACCAACAACAAAAATACACAAACAGCACAATGTGTATTATCTCGGTTTTTAATATTTTCATATTGGTAACTTGGATAATAACAAAATCATGCAAATGTAGAATAATATTACATGAAATATCCCCACGGTAGTGATGATTCAATCACTAATACTTGTACAACTAGCTAGTAGGTTTTATAGCCACAATAATGTTGCGCCACCAACAAAGTAATTGCTATTGTCAGCAATAGGATCCGCAAATTCAGTGCAGTTGTTCAGTCGAGGGACGCAGTGCACGTATGTTTAATCATTTCATTAAAAAAGCAAGGTCAAAAATAAATAGCATCCATTATTTGCAGCAGATCTCCCCAAAGCATTGCGAGTGAAACTGTTTTGAATTTCAATTGGCTTCCAAGTGGCAAAAGCCCACAGCTAATACAACAAAGAAAAGTTGGTGTCAACTAATCGGTTTAGGACACAGATTTAGAAGGGCTTCTAAATTCTTATGAATACTTGAAGCGGGTTTCCCTCCTGTAGATACCAACTAACCACTGCTTTCTAGAGAGCACAGCACACCTGACCTTGTGCAACGAATGAATCTGTCAAGCGCATGACGTTAACCAACTTAATTAAACTTAACCATCATCTCTATGAACGCGAGAGGCAATTAGTCTAGTACAATAGTTAATGCTTTCTAATAATAGTCTCTAAATCCAAATTAGATTACGCCTGCTCCCTCAGGCATGTTCACTGTGATGCTTCATCCTTCATATGCATGTTTGGTTTGCTCCACCGCTGGGCTCTCTCTTCTGCTCTTACTGGTTTCTCGACCAGTGTGGACTAGTCCTATAGAAGCTGTCTGAATTGTACTGCTTTTTCACATGTATACAAAAGTCTAGCAAGTGTAAGACACTTGGAATAGCTTCCAGTCAATGATGTCCAGCAGAGTGTGCGTAAAGCTTATGTTGGAGCCTGTCATAGGATATGTCCATTTATTGTCCGTTTTTCTATATCTTATCAAACGTATGTTTTGACAACTATGACGTTTCATATATGTAAATGTAAGTAGAATATACACTTGATTTGAAATACATATATAATAGGTAAATACACAGCTTCAAAGTGGTATGACATATTTATAACACGCAGACAGTAGCCTATACTTGAAAACTATTTTATCCAATGTATTAGATTATGCTCTATTATAATATTATAACCGATTAAAAAAGCGCGAGTGCACTCAACTTCAGCTGGGGTATATTTCTGTAAAGGAAAATGATCCGTTTCCTACCTTTTCCTCAGCACGAGCTATAAGTATTTTTTCCCGCTCCTTGTGATCTCTCACACACAAACACACACATACACACACCTCCTCGTCCTACTTCAGAATAGACGTCTTATCATGCGCGTATGGTGCCTGAAAGTCATTATTGTCGATAATAGAGTATCAATGCATATTGACGTCATTCAAAATACCTCTCTCCTCTCTCGGTATCCCTGGTAACCGGTATGCTATTCAGAGATGAGTGACTGAGCATTGGCCATTCATTACGTCCCTCATTGAAGAACAGTAAATATAATTGGTCAATAATGCAATGAATGTGGCTTAAACCTTTGCGGGCACTCATGACAACTTCAATGGGAAAAGTACAATTACACTTGGGATAGGTGTTTACTTAGATTATTATTGATTCATTTGTATATTATACGAAATCAATTATAGGCTAATAGTTCATTGTAGTCTATATTTAAAAAAAAAATTATAAGCAACAGTAGCAAATACCTTTATGGCACCCGAGTCACAAATATCTATTGTAGCCCTGCTCAAAGGGAAATACATTGACATAGGCCTACCATTAAATGAAATATTTTGACTTTGTTTTCAGTTTATTAATGGCAACTTATGATCAATAATAGTAGTACTAATATATAATAATAATATAATATAATTATTATTAGTATGCCTGATAGTATTATGCCCATCATCAGTAGAGTAGGATATCATTATTTCTAGACCTCTACTTTTTCTGCAAAAATAGATGTAGTAGTCTAGTATAAACAATATCAACATTAGTATCCTGAACCGTATATACCTGTGTTGTCATAGATGTTGCTGCAAGAACATGAGGAAGAAAAACTGTTGGGGTAACAATAATTAGTTTGGCTATCATAGCACTGCCGGTGGTTGTAAAAGTAGCTATTCTAGTACCGTTGTCATCATCATTATTCTTACTTCATGTATGTATCTTTCTTGCCTTTCCCCAACTCTGCATTGGCTCACTGTACAGCGTCATCACTCTCTGCTGCTCTCCAGAGGGTTTCAAAGCGTAGGAACACGTGACACTATGCACACACTTTTTAGCAGCGCCTACAGCGATCCCTTTCGGTTTATCAGGGATTTGAACTATAAAGCCAGAAACAATCAGCACTGTGACTATAAGGCCTGTGAATGTCTGCATTAAATAAATAAAAATAATCCGGATATGCATTATTACACCTTTATTGTGGTTAAAATATGAGTCTAAAATGTATTTTCTAAATATAAAACTTTTGCAAGTTTAAAAATAAATCGTGCAATATTATTATAATATCAATACTATTATAATAGTATAGCCTAACTAATTATGAATAGGTCATTTATTATCAGAGTATAAATATTTGTATTATAATTAGGCCTATTAATATTGGCCTGTCATTATATTGATGATAATGTAATAAATAATTCAGGAGTTATTAATATATGGCACAGGTGCGTAAAAAGACATTGTGCTGAAATGAAAAATCTGGATATCCATAATGGCCGATAAGCACAAGATATTAAATAAATCGTGACTCTCCATATTTCTGCAGAGAAACGTATCTGGTGGCATCAAAGGAGATTACATCCAGTGGTCATAGCGGATTTGCTGTAGTTCATATGGTACTAATCTGCCCTCGCTTGGGGCTTTTATGACTTTCGGGGTGAGAGAGAGCGAGAGAGTGTATGTGACTGGTTTATTCCTGGATCTATGGAGAAAACTATTTAGCAGCCGCTTCAGTTAACAGCTGTCACACGTTAAGAGTTGCTTATCCCACAGTTGAGTGGAATGCTTCCTAGATTTCAGCTAATATTACAAATTGCTGGTTAAGAAAAAAAACGTTTACACAAACAGCCAAACCTAAATTGTTTGGGATAAATGTTCTATTTATATTCTATTGTGTATTATTCGCGCCATCATTTATGCACGCTCCTGCAATGTCTTACCCTAACAACACAAAATGCGTCTGGCATAAGAATGTCTATATGCACAAAATAAATCTAAATCGAAAACCGTCGCCCCTTTTTAGCTTCCGTTGCGGATTTTAACTTAGGATCACCGACAGTCAGTTAGGCTGTTACCAGTTAGGCTGTTACGAGGCATCTATTCAAAAATACACGTTTTGCGCTCAAAAGCAAACAATAAACCATAAACCATGGAAAAGGGAAGAGCAGCGTGCAGAACATTGGAGCGCTTTTTCCCCTCAGTATCTGAAAAGCTCTTCTGACAGACAACAGCCCATTTGTTATTGATCAAGTGTGAAAGTGACGGCTTCATGTATTTAGAATAAGAAGAAAGTTGAGTTGATCTACTGGCTCGCATGATATCGTTATCCAGGGGCTGGTGCACTTTTGGAGTCCTACACCGAGCCTGTTAGAGAGAAAATAGAAATAGCGTGGGAGAGGGATTAGAGAGAAAGAGAGGGAGGGGTAAAAGCGGAGAAAAAAAGAAAACATGGAGAGAGAGAGAGAGATAGGCCGGGCCGTGTGGCTTAACTCCAGTGGTAAGCATGTTTGCTCTTTCTTTCGATGACTACACCCCGATAGAGGAGCGTGAAGAACGCGTAGTAGGCGTCAGAATCCCTCAATTTCCAACTTAGCATCTTGGCAGGACATTTTCCCAAGCAAAGCCCCCATCCGAAGGCAAAAAACTTCTTCTACGGCATGAGACAGAGTGAGCAAGAGAGAGAGAGATAGGAAAAAATAGAGAGTAGCAAGCAAACACAACGGTCAGTTGTAGCTGACTATCAGCGAAAAATATATATATATCTAAGTCTATGTATTTGTTTATATTTTAGCTTTTACCACAATCATTTAGAGGGGAACAGACAGCGGTCTGTTGATGAGACTCCTATGACTGAAATCGGACAGTGCATGAGAAAATAAAGAGGGGAAAAGTGCGCAAGTAAGTGGCTTACTTTCGGGGCTTTCACCATGGCGATCCTCAGGGCTATTTGTTGCCAGCCATCCCGCTTCGTTGGCGCTGTATTCATGCCCGGCGTACAGCACCAGCGTTATATCGGGACCCAGGACCGAAGAACTTGGTAGATCCTCATCTGGCTCAGCTTTTTGCTCCCTATGCCGGAACTACGGCGTTCACCAGCGCTTCGCCCGAATACAACTCCCATCTCCGTACAGTGCGGAGGCGGGAGCGGGGTCATTTTCGCCATTCCGCTTCATACGTGGTGAGTGAGAGAGCATAGAATCAGAAATTGCCGAGTGGAAAAAATGTGGAAAATCTTATATTGTATTGTCTGTAGGCCTATGTGTAGAATTTTAGCACTGTACAAATGAGGCAAATGTATTTCTGGTTTAGCCTGCGTCTGTATTTTGCTGATGACTCTTTTACATTTGGGTAAGTTAGTTGTAAATAGGCCCATCCATTTTGATTCAAAGACGAACATGCAAAATTACTAATTAGGCTAATTGCATGTTATTGTTCTTGATAAATGCATTTTTTTTTGCAAATAATGAGCAATGAAATAGGTCGTTGTGTTGAATCAGTTTGCATACAATAACACACAGCAAGCTCCAAACCACGGTAGAAGACATTATATTCTCTATGGAAGTTATTTGTTGGATAAGGTCTTTATTAGTCTATGCGAAATTACAAAAAAGTCGTTTATTTAGGGCTACTCAGTTGTTTTTATGGGCATTGACCAAATGTTCGTTAACTTGGGAACACAGATCCTAATATTTAACATGTTCTAAATCTGAAAGTAAGTTTTGCACGCAGTTATAATCAAATGAAACGAGGTATGTAAGTTTTCAGCTGAAGAATAGTGGGAAATAATGATAGCAAAATCCTGTCTTGGTAAAATTATGAAAAGAGAAGACATGGTAGGCCTGTTACCGTGATGTTAATGCTTCATCTACTTTGTAAATGAGGTTGCTTTCACTACGCATAGATATTACTTTGTAGTGGCTACAGAGTCAGCAAGACAGGCGCATCTTGAATACAAAACCCACAAAGAAAAATAAAGTTGAGACTATGTCCATCTGTATAAAATGTAAAAGTGAATTGGTGACGCATTTGATGCTTGATTTATTGTAAACAACCTAAACGTCAGAGGTGTGTGTGTGTGTGTGTGTGTGTGCGTGTGCGTGTGTGTGTGTATTTGTGTTTGTATGTGTGTTTATTATGGTGCCTTGTTATTGTTTGAAACTTATTTTGTAATGTTTTAATTGTTATGAGTCGTTGACAATTATCTGAGAAGCATTTTCTTTTCGGCGGCTTTGTTTTCAGAGTTCTCCCTATGACCACACGACGGAATGGCTGGGTCTATAGGATATCACCCCTACGCTGCTCCCTGGGGTCATACCCCTACGGTGACCCGGCATACCGAAAAACGCGACCCGGGATGCCACCGCCACTCTCAAAGCCTGGTTGAACGAGCACCGTAAGAACCCCTACCCCACCAAGGGGGAGAAGATCATGCTGGCCATCATCACCAAAATGACCCTCACCCAAGTTTCCACCTGGTTCGCAAACGCCAGGAGGAGGCTAAAGAAGGAGAACAAGATGACCTGGACTCCCAGAAACCGGAGCGAGGACGAGGAGGAAGACGAGAACATCGATCTGGAAAAGAATGACGACGACGAGCCTAGCAAGCCGACAGACAAGGAGACTCGACAGACACAGAGTCAGGTCTGTAGAAAAATCATACATTTTTTATCGCAGTCGTTTCCACTCAGGGCGCAAAATGAATTGCTGGTTAATGGCGGTATATTATTTATAATGGGACAATTGCTTTAAATAATAATCACCTTGAACTCCCCTCATTTGACTTATCATGTGCTGAAAATTGCTGGTGACGTAAAGTGTTTAGCATTCGATTTATCTTTCACTGCATAATAAGGCGGGCTGCAGCTGGTGGACTGGGCTGTGTATCGCCTAATGATAATTATTACGATTAAAACACAATCATTAATATCACGGTTTTCAGTAGCTGTATGCCTAGTTGTTTGTAGGCCTTATTTATTAGCCTACTTATTATGATAACTAGGCCGATTATTATGGTAATTAGCATATGCACAAATATGAACGCATGAGTGCATGCATTAGGGCCTATAACATATTGGTAGTCTATCTGTATCTTATGTCAATGTTATACATTTTTTTCACAGTAACTTAACTCTTGTTTCTCTCTCACTGCAGATCATAAATTGCTGAACCCGGGGACATAGTGTGCGACAGATTTAAAGAGGGAATCATGGCAAAGAAACGGATCCCCTTCTGAGCGACTCGGAATTAAAAGACCAAGGGGGATCGGACAGAGTTACTGCCCGAGTCTGCTAAACCCACCACCTCGTCTCCAACGCCATGCCTCGGGGAGGAACGGATCCTCCCCGTTTGCGCAAGACAAGCCGCTGTCAGAAATGGGCCATGCGCCGGGCACAGTAAACAGCAACGTGACGTCTGTTATTCTCCTCCCCATCGGCCCCTAACCCAAACTCTGGTCCCTGGCTGAGATCGCAACGTCCTCAGACAGGTGTAAGAGCAGCAGCGACGGGCCGCAGGGTCATGGGATGGGTCACAGCACAGTGATCACCACCAATGCAGCGTCACCATCACGGTCCTCCCCACAGTGCCCTCCCCCCAACAGCACAGTCCTATCCAGGCTATCTACTACACGTCCCCTTTTTACCTGGCCTACACGAACTATGGCAGCTTTGGACATCTTCACAGTCACAGCAATCACGGCTCAGGCACGTATCGGCTCCACGGCACATTTCAATGGATTAAACCAGACTGTGTTAAATAGAGCAGAAGCTTTGGTAAGAGAAAGCCAGAAAGGCAGAGGCCAAACGCAGGTAGATCTGCTGTAGAAGACTCCTTATGAACTAAAGAAAGTATGTCAAACATTTAATAACTTGATCCCTTTCAAAAATCCATCGGACCTTTATTTATTATTTGTGGTTGCATTACAAAAAAAATAAGAAAGAAATAAGAATAATAAAGGAAAATTCTGAGAACAGTTATTTTCTGAGTAAATGCTTATCTTCAAATCTTAGTTTCTGAATGGTTAATCCTAATGATGTAACAAGAATGGTCTTCATCGCTGCAGCCGCCTGAGTCTATTTGTATTAAAGACTAATATGTATATTTTAATGTAGCATTTTTGTATTTAAAATGGACAATACACTATCTTTGAAGTAAATTATGAGAAAAAAATACACGTGTGCAGCGATTATTCTGGGGGAGGCGGGAGGGGAGGCAACTGTTATTATCAAATGTGTCAGAAGGGCTTGAAGAGAAACACATTATGGAAAATGAAAGAGGTATTTATCGATGGGATTGTGTTCTTTTACCCCGTGACAGGTGTATCAATTACATTTTCGATACAAAAGAGCACTTCAACTATATACAACATGTCAAAATTTCACAAATTCTCGAGTGAAAAACAGATAGGCCTACAGCCTTTTAGGTCTACTCACATATTTACATTTTGGTGGGGTTTGGCCAACGATGTTGGCAAGAGTTTACTGAATATATGTATATTGCTGGCTCTATGTTTCCTATTCCTTTCTACATGTGCAGTAGGAGGATACTTATGAAGGTGAATATGATAACAACGGCATAACTGGAGGCCCAGTCGTTTAACCCAATTACTTTCCAACCGCAACGTGTTATAAGCAAAGCAATCAGGTGGCGAACTCCAGTAATGAGTTCGATTTTATGCCACATTTAGAGCTCATTACTATTTCCAAGGCGTGGCAAAGCTGTTAAAAGGACGCAACCATGCATTTATGGCTTCAGAGCACACTGGCCAGTTATATCATTAATGCTGGAGCCTCCTTAATGACGCGTTGGATGTGAAACACTCTTGGTTAGGTTTAGAGAGGAGGATAGCAAGACTAGCATGTCATGCACACAGCAAAGGCCACATAGTTTCCAGGGTTTAATCGGTTTGTCAATAACCGGGCCTCTCACTGTCCTCAAGGCTCAAACTCTTCCTTCCCACTTCCGCGAGTGGGTGTCACACTTGCTCCTAATTTCAGGGGTCTCATTCTTAATCCGTCACGGAAAGCCGTCCCTGATCGAATGGCCTAGTTAAAATGGACCAAAGACTGGGAGGCAGAGAGAGAGAGAGAGAGAGAGAGAGAGAGAGAGAGAGAGAGAGAGAGAGAGAGAGAGAGAGAGAGAGAGAGAGAATCTAGAGAGAGAGAGAGAGAGAGAGAGAGAGAGAGAGAGAGAGAGAGAGAGCAACTTGAAATGGACACAGTTATTACATGTTTACTATAACAATACTGCCAAGTGGGAAAACCTGAATATTACAATGTATTAACATGGGACAAACCATTTCCTTTCCGGAAATACAATACCGTGGTGGATGTTTGAGAGAGAAAAAAAATGTTAATGTGGCCTAATCTTTGGAAATTTTGATTAAGGCTGAGTTGTTAGATGAGACAAATGGTGTCTTGATTTGGCACAGATATTGGGAAATGTTTTGAAAACAAATCTGCTCATTATTATCGAATATTAATTATATTATTACTACTAGTAATATTTGTTTTATCAGGTGCCAATTTTGTTTTGTTTTATGATCACTAGTGAACCTTTAGTGTTTCTAGTATCATTATAATCAGTTGATCAACACGGGAGTAAATTAGCTCATGGCTTCATGGAATTACTCTCAACATTTCAGATATATTCCTGTTTCTATTTCTAAACAACTCAATATTTGTCTTGATTATTTCTATTAGAAAAGATTGAAATAGGCCTACGTTTAATAATTTAGAATAATCTCAAGTAATAATAATAATAATAACAGTAATAATGAACTAGTGAAGTGGGCCAGCTTGCTCTTGTTTACTGCCTTTCATTAATCTCTATAGTTTACTTTCCGCACTCGAGTTGAAGCCTCCCCTGGGCTTTATATAATTCCCTTAGCCCTAATGTCCTCTATTCCGAGTCACACGGGCGAGCGACTGGGGCTTCTATTTTAATCTCCCAGAGTATGTGGTGCCTGGCCCAGTGATTGCAACACATCATCCGGCTAAATAGCATAATTATGTTTTCCTTTGCTGATCCCTCCAGGAAGTGTTCGATGCAATGTCCCCTAAGAGGACATCGTTTTTATTTTAAATAGGCTTTTAAAATGTAAGAAATTATTTTTCAAAGGGCCAATATATACAATTCCAGATACGTAAATCATCTATATTCAGCTTAGGTAAATACTGAATAGTTTAGAATCGTTTATGTGTAACATTTAAAGCGGTGACACAAATACCCGAGTATTCTGATAATGCAATTTTACACGGCTCTCTGTGATTCGAGGAATATGAGGCAAATGTTTGGAAAATGATAATTTATACTGCTAAATTGGATCTTGAGACGGACATTGCATAGCCCATGGGCACGGAGTAATAAAACATGCTTGTCATGTTTGTCTTCTGCACTGTCGAAATAGCCCAAACGATTTGACCACATTTGTGAAATATCGTTTTGAGACGGAGTTGTTGTTTTGTTGTTTCAGAGATGTGCTGCTATTTAGTAATTCTCCTCCACGCAGTTTATTATTCAAATCACGTCTAGAGGGACAGAGAAACAGGGCCTCTGTGGAGACTCATTCAACATATTGAGTATGTAAAACAATACACATTATTATCATTATATATATTTACTGAAATAAATTATTATTATTATTAGGCCTATTATTATTAGCAACTGCGGCTAAAGACAATAAAACGAATATATTTCATCCATAAAAAATACTTTCCACAATCTTAGTTTGAAAAAGTTCACAGTGCTTTTTAGCGTTTTAATGCGATCGTGCTGCTGAGAGTGCGAGCACTGAATCTGTCCGAAACCATTGTCAGTCCTGAATGCATGGAACAGGGGAACTCTGCAATGATCTAGCGCAACTTTGTTCAACTTCTTTCTCCCTCCCGTTTCTCTTCCAGTTGAACGGCTCGCTGGCTCATTGTTGGGAAGCGATGCATGGATACAATGTGAGAATGCCAAGTGAGGTTGAAACAGTTCCCATGTGTGAAGGAGGAAGAAAGCATAACGAACCCAATTGAAGATGGAAAAGAATAACCGATATATATTTTCGCTTTGTCGGGATAGAGGAAATATTGACATTTCATCAATGCATTTACGTCTACATTAGTTTAAATCTGTAGGTCTGGAGGAGTACAATATTGAACTGTTAGACTAATAAAATAGGATCGAAATCTGCATACATTTGTTACAGTTCAGAAAAATTGATATCTTAGGTCATATCGATTTTCAAAATCGAAAACCCTTTTCGTCAATGCATAAAGGAAACAAATAAAACATGACTTTATGGATAATTATATTCGTATATGTATAAGACGTATGGACAAATTACATTTTAAAACGTTTTTTCCAAAACGAATTGTAACTTCAAGTGTAGGCTATCGCTAGGCGTATCCACTAAACATAATGTTGCGTTTGTACAGAAATAGACATGAAAAAAACGTATATTAATTCGGTGCATACAACCTGGGTGAGAATATTAATTATTGCAACAAAAATGCAAACGATCTTAAACATGAATCCCTAAATGCCTGCTATGCACCCACACCTTAGCGTTGAAGCATAGCCATCTAGGCAGAGTTCGCCACATAAGCCCTAAAATAAGACATTTATACATATGTTTAGTATCTGTACCATCATATTCTACTGGGAAACGTTACACTGTGACTGAAAATAGTGTATAGAATAATCACAATTAGGTAACTGTGTTTTTGTAAATGAATAATTTTATTTTACGTATTTGTATATGCATATAGGCCCAAACAAGCAAGGCACATATGCCACATTCAACATTCATTAGCATCTCCACCCATCATGCACCCAGTGTTCGGTGATAGGAAAACTTCGGTGATATCAAGAGAAGATAGTCTAATCGAGTTCGGGTAATATTGCACATTGACGATAAATATGCAAATCATTGGTCTGTAAAGCAACGTTTTAAGGGGGGCGAGTTGTAGGCCTACTAACTTTCATGATTTTGAAATGAGATCTTCATGGAAAAAATAAGCCTAGGCCTAAAGGCTACTGGGAGTTTAGTCTTTCAATCGGCTTCAAAATAGGCATTGCAATGTCACACATTTTCTGTACTTGCAAATCTCATAGGAACATAATTAGCATACACAAATTGCATTAAGGAACATTTCCTTGATTTTGTATCATTGTTTTTACCTGTATGGTGATATAAAGTTTCAAGTGTAAATGGAAGGTTTTGTCAGGTTTCCTGTAAGGTGGAATATATTGCACAACTACAAAATGCATGATTGATTGCCGCAGCGTGGCAATCAATGTCACCAAACCATGTCACCAAAAACCAGAACCGGGCTGATATAGAAATTCCGAATGGTTCTTAAACATTAACCCAAATGGGAAAAAAGTGTCTAAGCATACATGATCCAACACATCTGCCATGACTGCAGTAGAGTAGACTAGAGTCAAATTCCGCTCCAAGTGTAAAGAGACACCCTTCTATTTGACCTGCCCACAGCCCACTTTATTCGTGACTACATCTGTGACAACCAAACAGTGTTGCCAAAAACACAACCGTTTGTTTTCTTCTTCTACTCCTTGAAGTGAACAATATGTCACTTCATTTTCCCGCTAATTGGTATAAGAAATAGGGGAGAGCGAAAATGAGTCTGTCTGGCATTTTGCAGAAAAGCAAAATATCGGTTGGGAATGGAGCTATTGTGAGTGTAGGCTACCAAAAAGCAATATCGAAGCATTTTGTCTCTCAGAAAATAATGTCTGATCAGCTCACCCGCCAACAGACTTCATCGCCCCCAAACGCTGTCAAACAAAGCTGAAGTGGAATGGTCTTTCAGGTTTCAGAGGGTATCTCTGGGAATACCGCCTCTACTTATTTAATCATCATATCCTCGAGAGCTCGAGCCTCTTCATTAATTATGGGCGCACAACATTCAGCCGTGCTGTTTCTGTGTAGGACGTGAGCGAGGCGTTAGCTTTGTTTTTGGCGCGCATGGGAGTCGTGACCGCTCGGGATAACATTTTCACAAATTACCCACATTTTACCCCTAAAAACCGAATCGGTGTCAGGGCTCATCTGACGTGTGGCATTTCGGTTGGCTTAGAATATCTTCAGTGCAAAGAACAAGCAGAAGAGGATGTTGAATGTTTAGATATATTTGCCACTTCTAAACCGTTCATATTGGATGAACTTTTTATAGGCCGGAGCGCACCGTAAACCGACCCAGATGAAGTGGCAGTGGGGTGGGTGATTTACCACTATTAACCCCACTCTATCCTCAACCTCACTGACTGTTTTTCTATTTTCAATGGAGCTCTCGGGGAGAGATTACACGTGTATTTTTCAGCTGTCTGATGTTTTAAGTAAACCCCCATACATAAACAAAACACTTCTATGAAGAAAAAACATTAACGAAGAATGATGAACTGTGAGGTGGTAGGCTACTTCTATAGGAGATTTAAGCATGATCTGGATTTATACGTGTTCTATCAGCATATCATTATAATGCACATGGTTACACAACAATATGTTGGGTGAATGTAAGAAGGAGTAAGGGGTTCACTTCAAAATGAAGAATTTGGGTATTTATGGGGTGTTAACTTCAGACCACATAAATCACACGAATTACCTTGTTAACGCCAAGGCAGATTTTAATGCAAACTGCAACTAATTTTTGACGCCTAATTTATTTTTAAAGACCTTTGTTTCACCTTGCTATATTTATACAGCCTGCACTATCCTGTAGGTCTGACAACTCCAATGTGTTGGAGCAAGTTGTTAAAGTTATAATTTGGTAGGGAATATATAAACTAAGGGGTTTAACCAATTAGACCTTTTTTAATAAATATAATTTGTCGACTATTTATTTAAAACTTAAAACATACAAATGCAAAGGAAATTAGGCCTACTATATAAATAATATGCAACTGTAGTATTTATTTATTTTGTATCTATTCATTTCTATCATCTATTTTATTGTCATTATACAATTAATTCAGTAATTACTTTTAGAAATGTTTAAATTCTTAATTCTTTCTACAAAAACACACTTCATACCCCTAACATCACTGGACATCTCAAGCCACTGACAACACTTTGACTCTCGTAATTCCTGACTATTGGTGGTCTATTCTGACAGCAATGTGGTCTGAGCTCCTGACCCTGTGACTGGAGAGGGCCCCTGTTCAGTGGCCCTGTAAGGGCTCACTGGTGGTGCATGCTGGGGGCCCCTGCCCTGCCCTGGAGGAGGTGGCATAGGCTCTGGCTACTGGGTACCTGCACACACACACACACACACACACACACACACACACACACACACACACACACACACACACACACACACACACACACACACACACACACACACACACACACACACACACACACACACACACACACACACACACACACACACACACACACACACAAGGTTGAGAGGAAGTATTGTGGCCAGCTCCTCAGCTAAGCACTGATCACAGAGCAGTGAATAAAGCAGCACAGTCTGGAGGAGCAGAGGAGATGCCAGCACACACAGATCTTGGCTCATCTGGTCTTCCCTGTATGAGTGTGTAACCAGGACCCTCCCGGTGGTTACAGGACTGGATATATCAACCACTGAACTTTGTCATCCTGCTGGCTACTTTTAGTGACACACCACAGCCACAGGATGGGCCTTTAGCTCGCTACCTTCCTTCCAACAGGTTCAGCCCAACCTCACTTTCAATTCATGCATATATGTACAGCACATAATGTATTTCAGAAGATTTCGTGCAGGTTTGATATAGCAGTAGGGTTTGGAACAGAGGAGGGTTACATACCTAGTAGTTGTATCGGCAAATATAATTTTGGAAGATACCTGATAATTATATTTTATTGAACAAAACAGAGCTATGTCTGAAAAACACACAATAAACACTTGGGGATATATCAGTTATTTCAAGCACCTTTTCAAAAGGAAATCCTAATCACAAGTCTAACAATGGTTAATAAAACCATGAGGAAACACCTTTAAAGCAACACAGCAGCTCTTATACAGATAAGACCCTATATTATTACATTATTAATGGCTCTGATGAAGATTGATGAAGTGTTTTCTTTCAGTGATTTCAGAGGGTCCAGGAAAGGGGGATGAGAAGGAGGGGGGGTGGAGGGTACCGTGCTGCCTGACTGTTTATTTACATTTGCCCTTTTTAAATGATCCCTTTCTGTCCAACATCTGGTCCACATTACCTCACAGATATCTGTCCTAATGACCGCTCCTTCTGATGCCTCTCTCCTCTCTCATACATACACATATGCCCACACGCATGCACGCACGCACGCACACACGCACACACACACACCAGGGAGACTTCACCCTCCTCTCTCACACCACCACCTTGCACATAACTCCTCTCTCTTTCCTTCTTGCCCTTTTGTTGTGCTCCAAGTCAACCATTTTATGCCTGCATCCAAAATTGCACCCTATTCTCTGTATAGTGCACTAATTTTGATCAGGGCCCATAGGAGCTCTGGTCAATAGTATTGCACTATTTTAGTGAATAGGGTGTCAATTGGATGCAGCCCTGGGTTTGGTGTAGCCTGACGGATGCAAATGGCCACTTACTTAATTGGATCAGTTCCCAAGATGGAGATAAACTGGTGATGCTTTTTGCCAAGTTATTTTCAGCTGCGTTCAGTTCAATGGTGTGTGTAGAGAACGCTAATGAGGAGGAAAGAGGAGAGGAGACACGACAGCATAGCTGTCCTCAGTCAGAACTCTGAACCAGACTTCCTCTCTGAAACACAGTGAGGAGACGGGGACGCAGGTCCCCTTGTGTGACACCACGCTCTACAATCCAATTAAGAAGAGTGCCCGTTGATGATGCAACACAGGAGCTGTCCATTCAAACGACAGAACATGGAGCGCACCAATCTGAGCCTGCCTGCTCTTTCAGGAACAGGTAGTGGATATTGTCATTCAACAGATAAATTAGTCTGGGAATGAAATTAAATTCAAATGGTGCCGAAAACAAACAAAAAAGGAAAAGGAAATGAGTTTCATTCCATCCTGTCTGTGTCTGCTCGTGTTGCGCTCGCTTGATACCTGAGTGCTTCAGACATTAGCAGATGATTATGGATGCAAAACATGGATGCCGTCATAACAGTGCTGCTGTGTTGCCTCCCCAAAATCAAGTGGTGGCTGTGTGCCGAGGGAGAGTTGGCTGAGGTTCCCTAATTAACAGGGTGGTCTACAGCCTGGCCCAATAGGTAATCTCATCAGAGCAGGGCTTTAAACAGATGAAGACCACCCTCCTCTCAGCTCCCTCCCTATGTCCTCTCTCCCTACTCACAGCATCCACCCCAAGGACTCCCTCCCTCCCTCCCTCCCTCCCTCCCTCCCTCCCTCCCTCCCTCCCTCCCTCCCTCCCTCCCTCCCTCCCTCCCTCCCTCCCTCCCTCCCTCCCTCCCTGTGTCCCCTCTCGCAACTCACAGCCCCTACCCCAAGGACTCCTCCCTCCCTCCCTCCCTCCATCCCTCCCTCCCTCCCTCCCTCCCTCCCTCCCTCCCTCCCTCCCTCCCTCCTCCCTCCCTCCCTGTGTCCCCTCTCCCTACTCACAGCCCCCACCCCAAGGACTCCCTCTCTCCCTCCCTCCCTCC